>NW_025787003.1:0-14176 GCF_021130785.1 Homalodisca vitripennis
GTCTTCATCTGTCCATCGCAGGGAGGACTCTTCCCTATTATTTGCACACATTAATACGATAGCATACTGAGTGACATGGTGTTACTCATATACAATAATTAGCTCTGTGGAAGGACAGATTTTCCACCGGACACGAACAAGTTTGATACGCAACCCACATTTATCACCAGATATTGCCCTTGTTATTATATCGTAATCTAGGACCCATCTGGACATGTTATCACTTACGTCATCATCTGTTACCGCTGTGAGGCCCTGGTCCTCTCAATTTGGACAAAAAAGTTAAAATTACATTGACTCCTATTTATGTGTTCATATAAACGGAACGGCCATATGATATAACTATACTATCTTAATATGTAATTATCGCATCTACTTATATATTTACATTTTAACCTTTAGGGAGATATTAAGGTGGTATTTATCTTATTATGTAGATTTATAGAGCCTATAATTTAAAAGTTTAACCAGTTTATGGAAGGTTGAAATAATTTAACCTAAATGTAATTGAGAGAGATTAAAGTGTAAGCAATCCAATTCCTTTTTTGTTTTTTTGCAAACAAAATTGAATCTTCAAAAGAATTATTCCTTTCATTCATACTTGTGCCTCAAAAGCAGTTTAAGAATTTGACATTACATTTTTATGATATCTCCTGGAATACATGGTTTCCGGACAGGACCCAAAGGTTATTATAGATTAGACACAACATCGATTGAAACAAACTACTCGTAATCAAACCGCTTATTGGCCAAATTAATATATTTGATATCGAGCAAAATTAGCGATAAAACCAAAGTATATTGAAGTAAGGCTGAACATTTAATCCTGTGGCAGGAGACAGGATGATCGATGTGGTCAATAACACCTTACTAAACCACGCCTCAACCTCTCAGGCACGTTGCAAGTTGGGGGATTTTCTTATTTCAGACTAGCGTCTCAAGAGTTTTTTAGTCCCACATTTGTTTCATTTACTACATATTGTTTACTGTCAATTCTTATAATTCAAAATTATTTCTAAAATTTAGTTTAATTCCAGACATACTTAAAGATGAATTTGTATGAAATGCGTACCTACGTCAAAAAAATCATCGAACGTTAAAATTATTAATTGGTAGGCCTAATTGGGCTATTGTCAACAAAATAGGTGTAATCATTAGCCAGATTGTAAATTACATATACAAGTAACTATGTTTCACAACTCATGTTAGAGAATGTGTCAGTCATACTCGTCACGTTCACAAAGGAAACCCCAAAGGATGTTGCTTGGGACGTGATATACGACGAAATGTTTAAAATGTTCAAAACTCGAATAAGCTAGCTCTTGTGAGCTATGAGTTGTGAGCTAATATCAGCTCTCGTGACGAGTGCCCACTTGTGAGAACAAAGTAAAAGCGCGTTTCACCGAGAAAAGACAATAGTAACCTCTATAGTTTTAGTATTAGTAGAATATGCCTGTATGGATAGTAGGGCCTACTAGATTAACATTGTTTGAAATACCTTGGGGTCTTCACAGTAGAATACTTCGATTTGTTCCTTGTACTATGTGAACTATTATTATTTATCATGTGGATATGTATAATTAGTTAAAAAGTGACGATTATTATGAGCAAACTCTGAAACAGAAAAATGTAAAATAAATGCTATACAAGAGTCATCTCACCCTCCAGTTTAAAATGGACAACATAGCGCACCCTTTACTAAGCTGCACGTTGGTAATTTCAGATAATTCCATAATACAACCGAAAGACACTTCAGAGAAGCCGGACAGCCGAGAGTTTAAGAACCCGTGAAATGACGAAATTAACGCGACCTCCCCCTTCTCCCCTATTGAACTCCTTCGAAGGATAAGGCCTTTTTCTATGGATAACTTTTCTCTTTCTTTTTAGATAACGGAATTCAGAATGCATCCCACTTCTAACAACGATATACCAATAATCGCATAAGAAAATTAAAAAAATTAAACTATTACATGTGATTAAG
Organism: Homalodisca vitripennis; assembly: GCF_021130785.1. Classification (NCBI taxonomy): domain Eukaryota; kingdom Metazoa; phylum Arthropoda; class Insecta; order Hemiptera; family Cicadellidae; genus Homalodisca; species Homalodisca vitripennis. Next base: position 1,982 of record NW_025787003.1, read on the forward strand.
AGTAACGTAAAACACTCAGTACTTATCAACAAAGCAATATGATTTTTTATAATAATATTTCAATACGCTTTAAATTTTATTTTACAGCTGCAACATTAGGCTAGATCAATATACACAGCAATTGGCGACAGAATATTCTATTGGAGTGTTTTAAGGAGGCAGAATTAAATACTAGTTAGTTTGTGGAGACTGAAGCATGTTTTAAACCAGACGTATTCTAGTGTAAATGGAAACCTGTGCAACCAGATTGTATAATTAATTCTTTATATTACTACCTTTGCAATTTATGTTGTAGTTACTCTAGGGTTTGTCGAAGCTGAAACGATGAAAACAACTTAAATAGAACAGTCACAGGTTAAAACAGCGTAGCAGTGGCCACTAGAGACTTGATAGAACACTTCCAGCCAATATAGACTCGATAGGAAACTCACAGTTTCTGGGGTTTGTCACAGCTGAAGCGATAAAAAAAACAAGTTGAATAGGACGGTCACAGGTTAACAGCGCAGCAGTGGCCACTAGAGACGATAGGAAACTTACAGCCAATAGATACTCGATAGGAAACTCACAGTTTCTGGGGTTTGTCACAGCTGAAACGATAAAAAACAAGTTAAATAGAACGGCCACAGGTTAACAGCGCAGCGGTGGCCACTAGAGACTTGATAGGAAACTCAAGTAGCGGTGGGTAGTGTTAATTGTGCGACCGGGGGAGGCAACCGCCGGAACACGGGTGGCTGCGACCCCGCTCTGCCCTATTGTTCTTTACCATCCCAAATAGGGAGGCTTTGCTTGAAATAAACAAAAATATAACAATGTTTTGTGCAAGTAACGATGCAACTATGAAGAATACGTACTGATTCTTCATTTCGAATAATGTAAGTTATTAATAGAGCTTTTAATTTTAGTGCTTATAAAACATCACATGAATAACGTAATTAATTAACGTTAATATTAAGTTACTTTCATTTGTTTAATATAGCTGATGTGCCACAAAATATAATAAACTAGACAATTTATGGAACATCACCCGTTGGCAGAGAGACTGAGCAGAATGAAGAGATATGAAAATTCGTATGGAATGAATTTGTGTCTAATATATATATATATATATATATATATATATATATATATATATATATATATAGTTTATATATATATATAAGTTGATCCCCTATGATGACTACATTTATAATACTTAATACTAGCCAATGAACAGTTTAAAGTTTTTCCCGACTATGAGGAAAACAGACGTAAACCGCAAGCACGAAAGGAACGGTGGAAGGTGAAGACGATGAATAAGCTGACTCCAAGCTGAGGTCAGCTGTTTATCGGTAATTTGCCCAAGGTAAACAGCACAGTCACTGTGTATGGCCTGTCTATTTGTTTTTCACGGCAAAAGTCTGGCAATTAATGATTTAAACGAGCGGGATTTGTTATATTTACGCCTAACTTTTAAACTAATATAATAAAATTAGTTATTCATACTGAAATCCTGGAAAAGCGAAAAATTACTATTCATTTCATTTCTTTGTTTTGGAAAGTCTTTTTTATTAACACAGATAAGAAGAGCACACAAAAGAAAACACAGAAAATGTCAACAATTACAATTGCACACCATTGTTGGTCCGAAGGACCCATTCATAAAGAATTCGGATGAAGCCACTCAAATAATAAATACATCAGGTTTCCCGAATGTTCATTCAAAAGGAAATTAAGGGGGGGAGTTTCAGTGAAAAAGGACAATTTGTTTTTATTTGTTTATTATTATGGCCTACCGTACCGTATGGACGATAACACATGGGGGTGCGTGACTTCTGAGGTCGGTAGTAGATAAATGACCACTGCACGAGGAGAAATAACAAAGTTTACTTATAAGGTTCAGTTTTAATTACGAAAACTTAAAAAGCACCACTTTATAGATGGGGTAAAGGAAAAGTTATGTAATGGGCGCACGTTGCGTTTGCCAATTGATAATATAATAACTAAAAAGCGTATTATTCTTCTTAGGTGGGGCCTAAAATATCCCAATGTTCTATTGAATTATGGCGTACCGACGTTTTACCTTTACACAAAACAATTAAATTATTTTCACTTCCCCTTCGCAATTAGGTAGACTCACAAACCCGGGTGTCGGTCCGTCTTGGGCACGCAGAGACATTGAAGCTGGTAGTCTAAGAACGGTTAATTTCTAGAGAGTAGGAGTACGAAGGTTTGGAGAGTGGGTAAGCCGTCTATTCAAACTAACACGTGGAAGCTACATCAGTCTACGTAAACTACTCGCCTACTAAAACAAATTCGCGACGGTATTAGCCAGTTTAATGGATACAAATTACTATTTATAACAACGTGGCTCGTCGCCATAAGGGACCGACGCCCACAACCTTTATCTAATCTCAATCAAGCAAAAATAAAAGATCTTCAAGGGTAAGTTTTACTTTTACTATTCACATCTTGTACTTTACGTTACATTCATTTTATATCGTTTGGACATCAAAGGGCTAATTTAATAATACGAAAAAGATAAATTTTACTTACGGACAAATGCGCGCTGAGGGTCTGATGGGTTACGTATGTTGGGGCTTGCTACAACAAGGGTTAGAAGAAAAAAATTCATACGCGTGCCCAATTAGGTAGATTACTCCGCCCAATAATTTAGTTCCCGGAACATTTTTGGGGATGTAAAATTAATATTAATATTAATACTGGACTGATTCAGTTGCGAAATTTACATTGTATGAATATTTCAATTAAATAATTTACGGTACAGAATAATCCCCCCTGTTTTATGATTTCGCAACCTAAATTACGTCCGCTTTTAACTTTAAACATATTCTAAATATACAAACTTAATTCCAACCTTTTATTCATTACAAAAATCTCAAAAATTCAACCATAACCAATACGATTAGCGCGTGTGGTTTCAAAAAGTTTTCCTATCAAATCCGCTAGATCGCCATGCCAATTGCAGTTCTATGACTGCTGCTCGCTTAGGGACGCAAAAATAGAAAATCAATTTAGGCCAAACTATTTTCATGCAGTTGCACGTTTGCAGCGTTTTAGAATTTGGCGGGTCGTTTGCAAGAATAAAGACATTTTAAGGCGATTAAATCGTGAACAAGTGTAGTGTAGTGTTTTTGTTTATATAGGCGCCACATTCATACTTCTTTATTTTGCATTTCATACCAGTGTTTTGTGGTATCAGTTGTTTTGAGCCATTAAATACCCCTGGAGACTTGCGGACAAGTTACCAAATATGACGATCGAATATTTTGGAATGAAACGTCCCCTCACGAGAAGCTAAGTCTCACATATTCTTCATTACTAACTCATTCACTCTTAATATATATTTACATACCAACATCCATATACAATCTTACATCCTACAATGAATTTTAATACTTCAACATATATCTACAAAATTCAAAATTCAATCATTTCGGCATACATACAAAATACAGACAATTTGTTCTCATCTTTGATTCCCTCATTACAAACCAGTCAGGATCAACTTTGTCTCCATTTCTTTTTATACAATAGTCTACCTACAAAACCTCTTTTTTCCTATATTTTATTTTTATCCATTTGTAAACATTCGATTAAGAATTTACTGAAACAATTTAACTTCCTGGATTTTATTTCTTATCTTTTAAATTTGGCAGCAAGTGGTTCCTTAAGCTAGGGATGCTACAAAGTTTTTTTTTATAGTACAGAACAGGTCATTAATTTTAATTTTTAAATCTACCAATAATGAACCTTTTTTACAGTTCAACAAAAAACATTTATCAGTGTGGTTGTACAATACAAGTTACAGGGCTTAAAAAAATATTTAGAATTTCTATAAGATTCCTACTATATTTTGCGGTTGCTAATTTTGCACAAATACTTTTTCTACCTTATTGCTTAAATAGGTGGGTTCTTATCCATACTAAGGAAATGCAACTTAAAGGGATGTTTTACATTTTGCTCTGAGTACTTTATTGTCTATTACTGTTATGCTTGCTATACTCCTTTTTTACATTGACCCGACAGCTCTCTTTAAATTGTTTACAACAGTTTCCTTGGACAAATTCTCACCAATTTAGATACATTTAGCTTCCATAAATTATAGATAAAGCATTTATTACAGGAATGATTAAACATTTAAATCAAAAGGCAAGCAAAAACCAGTGCTTTCCAATTATGGGGACGAGTGGTTTAAACTTAATTGTAATATAGCCTAGGTCATTATCCCCAATTAATATGACAGTTATGAATAGAAAACTACTAATAATGTAGATATGTTTCTAATATTGACCTTTCTGAATTGATTTTCCATTAGCCCTGTAAGGCGCTAGTCTACGGTGTTCAAATAAAATTCTTAAATAAGAACTTACTTTAAAAAGTAACAGTGATAGTAAAATATGCGGCATTGTACTGGACACTACAAAAAATTTTAAAAACTTATTTTATATTTAGTGTACAGAAAAGTTGTTAAAAATTAATGCGGTCTAATTTATTACATAAATTTCTAGCACTCTTAACATTCCCTCAAAGGGATTAGCCATAAGAAATTTTACTGGCGGGTGTCAATCTACAAACTACACAGTAAATAGTACATTGTTGTTTCTAGTTCTCACTAAAGGGACCTAAAAAGATCATATGAATAAACAATCCATATTGGTCTTCTTAAATGGCCACAGATACTAATTCGCCTTTCATATTTTCTTTGGGCACACTTTACTCATTTTTAACAAACATTACATGCTTTCACTTTTGCCTTTATCAATTTCGTCTAAAATCAGGTCTATAAAAATACTTGGATTAATTTTTTTCTTTGCGTTCTAGCAATGCCTAAATGAACCTCCTATTAAAGAACTGTGGAAGAAATTCATTATACTAAATCAAGTTTAAAAACCCCCTTGGGGTACAGGCAAAAATATCTTACTCTTACTCTTTTACGTTCCTTTTTGTACATCAAGTAAAATGTTTTTTTATAAAATTAACATAAATTTTTACTATTGCTTTTTTACAGATTGAAATGATTTTGCTGAGTTTCTTTATCTTAGAACGTTTGATGATTTATTTTCTACAATCTTCTAAAACCTGCTAAATGGCAAATCATTAATTAACAACCAAACAAATTATCCTTCTTATTGCACTTATTATTTATCTGCCTTTTAGGCTTTACATTAGATGTTGGTTTACCATTTTTTTGCCTTCGGGAGGAGTTTTGAATGGCAGAAGGAAATCGATAATCTAATTTTTAATCCTGGTTCTGGGAACCGTTCCGGCAAGTCAACTGGCGGCTCGGGATCCAGCTGTTCCCCGTCGACTCGCCCTCAAACCTATATACGTGGATAGGGGCATCTGGCCAGTGCCATTATCGGTGTGGAACTTTTAAATTCAACCTCAAATGGCAAATTCAAAAACTCCATCTCCGATCCCACCGGGCAAGTCTTCCCTTACCGTCCTTTTTGTGATTGAGGACATAGGATAAAAGCCTTGGTTATCAGTTATTAATTTAAAATAGGTTTCTTACTTTCTAAAAATTCGTTGCCATTTTTTCTATGCAAATTAGTGCACCTCAAAGCTTCTTTTTCATAAACAGTATATTTTAATTCGGCAATCAGTTAAAATTTCCTAGAAGTAAATGAAGGCTATTGGCATTAATTCATTTTGGTCGTTTTCCCCTGTAACAAAACAACCACCTGCGGCTATTCCACTAGCATCTGTCCCCATTACTATAAATTGCTTTGAAAAATCGGCTAACTCACTGAGTACAGGAGTGATTCATTATAGCTTCTTTTTAACATTAACAAACGAAATCTTGACATTCACTTGTCCAAACAAAATTTAGCGATTTTCCTTCTTAAACGATTTAAAGGATTACATAATTCGGCCATAATTAAGTTTATAAATTTTTTGAAAAAGAAATTGGTCATGACCTAAAAACTGTGAAAATTTGTTTGGGCGTTCTTAGGCGGGCCTAAATTCTCTTATACTCCTTGTTCGCTCGAGGATCTATAGTTACTGTATTATTTTTTATTAAATTCCCAAAAAGGAGATTTCCTCAAAAACAAAACTTTGCTTTTCTCTAGGTTTGCCGTTAAAGCCATGTTCTGCTTAGTCTTATTTACAATCTCTCTGACATGTTACTAAATGCGAATCAAGGGCTTTACTGTACACTTAAGATACTCATCACAAAAAAAATATTTATCACAATATTTAACATTTTATATTGACTAGGACTTTTATCCAGATAGGCGGACAATACAGCACTACCCAACCATGTAAACCAAAGGGTACTCTGTTCTTAAATTTATATTTACCAAATATAGTGCTAAATGAGGTAAGATCTTGACTATCAGGTGATAATGGACATTGCAAAAAACTTTTCTATTAAATCTATTATTGAAAAAATATTTGGGCTCCACGTGAAGATTGTTGATAATAAATTTATTTAAATCACCCCAATGGGAAAATCAATTATTTCTGTAACATTTTATTTAATTCGTTATAATTGGACTACCAAGTCTGTCCTTTTTGGTTAAAAAGGGCTGGACTGGAGTAGGAGCTGAAGTACAGGGTTCCTAATTATTCCTTGTCCAACCAATTTTTTTTTTTTTCCTGTAATAAATTGTGTTTTCATCTTATTTACAGTAGGAGGGCTCTAAAATAAGGCCTACAAATTTACAGCGTCGACCGTGTGGGGTCATTTAAGAACTTTTTAATCTCACTTTCCAAATCTAGAGCCTCTCCTAAATTTTGGAGTAAAAAAACGTCATTTGGAAAAATCCCCTATACAGGTTTTGTATCTCAGCCTTAGCTCTAGTCGCACCCTATTTTTAACATCAATGCTGTTTACTTCATGTTCAAAAGGCCTGTTGTCTGACAATAGTTTATTTTCTCATTACAATGTGAAATTTTATAAAGAAAACATGAATCTCCATCCAAAGATCTAAAAATTAATTAGGGGCAATCTAGATATAAATGGGTTTCCAATACAATGACCCATTTTATAAGTTATCCCAATACACATAACATTTTACTTTCCAACAAAAATTTTGAAATTTTTATCTTAGCATTAACAGTAACCAAAAACATTTTATTTCAGAGTTATTTGCAGCAAAACATTCCTATCATTTGACTTCATTAATTTAGTGAAACCATTATTTATTCAAACAATAGGCTATCATAAAAATTCTTTACGTAATTATAATCTCTTGTAGCACCAGTATCTAATAAGCAGTTTGTTTTTACATTTTTATCCACTATAGCTTCACTTTAAAAGGCACTATTGTTACACTGTCTAACATTTAGTCTTAAAATTGGTTTTCTATAGTTTAATTTATTCCAGATTTTTAATTACCTTTACCATAGACTCTCATAAAATAGTGGTTTTCTTTTTTACTGGATTATATTTATAAAATTTTTATTCCTTAAACTTATGAAACCCGGGGGAGAGATATTTTTAGGTGTTGTGTGTAATACCACTCCCTGTCAACTAGGTAGTTTTTTGGATTCCTAAAACAATTTTTGCTAAGTGACAGGCCTATTACCAAGTTGTGAACTTAACTTTTGGGTTTTTGGATAGTAGGCCTACTATTTTCTAAGTTCAACAGTGTGGTGGATACATGTTGTGTAAAATATGTCTTACTTAAATTGTACTTAAGTTTTCAATTAAAAGGGTTTATATGTTACTAGCTATTCCACACATTTTCCCCAAATCTGTAAAACAAATGGGAATTGTTTTCAAAATCAACTTATTTCTATCTGTAGGCTTGATACCTCTTTTTATACAAGTTTACAAGTACTGTTCACTTATGGTACACAATAAAACATGACTGAGCTCTTTGATGTCATAGATGTTTTCATACAGTGGTCATCAAATCTTGGTGGCCAATTTAATACTAAAATCTAGATCTAAGTCTTTTCAATTAGGGCCATAAGAGGATAAAAGCACTAAATTAATTCCCTGTGTTGATAGTTGAAATTGGGGCATGATAGACTTACACTGTATTTATTTTGGATAAAAGTGGACCTTTTGCATAACTTGGTAACAAATGCTAAAATTTCCATTTCTGATAGGCTAGTTTCACATTTTAGTTTTACAAAGTTTTCAAAAAGTTTATTTGCTCAGGTACTACTAAGTCATTTGTTACTGTTAAAATTTTGTAAATATCATTCTACAGGGTTGTTTAACTTATTAAACATTTTTAAACCTGACAGAGGTTGACTAATCAATCCATTGGTTGTGCCATTATAAATAGGCATTATAGGCAATAGTGGGGGGGGTACTGACGCTTAAGGATGGTTGATATTGTGTTGTGGTTTGTACAGAAATTGGGCCTATCTGTTCTTTCACTGCCTGTTCCATAGCCTTATCTTTTGTGCTAATTGATTCATTTAAAATTTGGGCTTCTAACACTTTAAGCTGTTCATGGTTCACTGTAGGTAGCAAGTTTTTAGCTAAGGTTGTTCAACATTACTAGCCTACACTTTAAAGCTGTTCTAAAGTTTCACTATGTACTCAGAACTTTAGTTCAAGCTGGATGTCTAAAAAATAAACGGTTGATTAAATGTTTACCCCTTTTCTTGGAATGTGGTGATTCTAAAAAGGTGAACTAGCACTGATCAATTCACTTGCACCCATGTTCTTAATAATATCACTTTTTCACTGAGGATAGTTTTACTCCTGAGTGTGGTTATTTTTAATAGGTACTAGCAGTAGGTAAAAAATATTGTTTTCAAACACATGTCTAAAGGAGCTTTCTGAGTTCAATTACTGTACTGTCACTTTTAAATTTTAATGTATACCTCTAGATATCAGTTCAAATACAACTAACTCTTTTAGACAAATATTCTATTTTAATGGCAGGCATTGGGTGCGTTTCACTCAGTTTCACCCAGTTGATGGCAGAGTAGGCCACATCCCAAAGCAGATTTGGGCCCGAATAAATATGTGTACCGTATGACAAACAGGGGGGTGGTGACTTCTGAGGTCGGTAAAAAATACTAAAAAAAAAATTTTTTACTTTAATTTCAGTTTAATTACGAAACTTAAAGCACCATTTTAGAGGGTAAAAAAAATTATTATGCCCGTTGTGCAATTATAATAAAAAACAAAAAATATATCTTCGGGGGCCCTTTTAAAAAATCCAATGTTCTATTGAATTAGCTACGCTTTTACTTTAAAAACAATAATATTTCATTCCCCCTTCGCAATAGGTAACCAACCCGGGTGCGGGTTTGGCAGGACATTGAAGCTGTAGCTAAAACGGTTTTTTCTGAAGGGATAGAAGTTTGGAATGGTACCGTTTTAAAAACCACGTGAGCTACATCAGTACGAAAAAACCCCCAAAACAAATTCCGACGGTATTTGCTTTTTTAAAGAACAAATTTCATTTAAACAAAGTGCCGTCGCCAAAGGGGCGACGCCAAAACCCCTTTTTCTATCCAATCAAGCAAAAAAAAGATCTTCAAGGGTAATTATTTATATTCACTCTTTACTTTAGTTACTTTTATTTTTCGTTTGGCATCAAAGGGGTAAATTTAATAATACGAAAAGATAAAAAATTTTCTTACGGGCAAAGCGCGCGGGCTATGGGGTTTCGTAGTTGGGGTGCTAAAAAAGGGTTAGAAAAAAAATTCATACGCTGCCAATTAGGTGTTACCCCCCAAAAATTTAGTTCGGAACATTGGATGTAAAATAATATTATATTATGGCTGATTTGGTTCAAATTTACATTGTATGAAAATTTAAATTTAAAAAAATTTCGGGACATATGTTTCAAAACCTTTTTAAATTTGGTGGGACATTTAAGAAAGAAATTGTATTTTTTAAAAACCCTTAAAATTTTCCCCCCCCCCCCAGGGGGGAGGGTTTTTTCCCCAAATTTTTGTGTTTAGTAAAAAATTTAAAAAGGCTCAAAAACTAAAAACATTTTAGTATTTTTTTTTTTTTTTTTTGTCATGAATCTGGGCTTTAAAAAGGGAGTAGGGTTTGTATTGATTTAAAAATTTGTAGAGAAAACTTTTTTTCAAATCAGAAATAATAAAACCCCTTTTTTAGTTAAAAAAAATGATTTTTAAAAACTTCTCCTAATTTTTTAACAGCAAATCCATACTCCATTTGTAGAAAATTTAATTATAACAAAATAAAAAAAAAAAAAAAGGGTCTATTCTTTTACAACCTAGTTATTCAAATGTTTGTTATATAAAAAAAAACTTTCGGAAAACGTAAAAAACTAAAAATTAGAAAGGAAAAAATAGACTGTTGATGAATAGGCCTCCTTTTATAAAATTTCTCCAGACCATACATTATGCCCTCTAGTCCTTCTCTTTTCTCTTCTTGCAGATTTTTCTTTTTCAAATATTTCCCTTCTTCGTTTGACTCCTCCACTTCGCTTGAGGGTTTTAATTTTTCGACGTCGATCTCGCACTTTTGCAATCATGTTGTTTTTTTTTCCAGGTGAAATTTTGTTCTTTTGAAAAATTTTGATGCTGAGGCATTTCCAAAGTTAAATTCACTCACACCCTCATACAGAAGCTTCAACTACCCTTTTTGATCATTTCTCGTTTTGCCCTTTCCCCCCAAAATTGAAGCATGAAAGCTTTCATTGGCAATCTGATTTTGACCTTTGAGACACTTTCTAACAGGCGTTTTCTGTGATTCTTATTTTTTGGGGAGCAATATTTTAAAAAACAGTTGGATTGAGGTGTTTTTATGTTGTCACTAGGCTTCTAGGAATTTCATTTTTAGCAATCGCACGGTTGTAAAAACCCCATGAATTTGTATGGGTTGGACACTTGGTATGACTAGGTTTTTTCTGGGTCATGTGCAGTGGTGAAGTTTTGCAAGTGAGTTTCTAACAGTGGGTGCATTTTTTGATACTACAAAATACAGCATTGTGGTAATACCTGGTAAGCTTTTTGATGGTTGGGTCTTTTTCTGCCAGGGGTTTTCCTCCAGAGTGTTTTTTTTGAGTTTTTCACCTTTATTGGTTGCGGGGGGCAGTCCCCAGTCTTTTAGAAAGTGATTTATACATCCTCTTTTTTTAAAATTTTCTCCATAGTTGTTGAGGTCTTTTAAATGAGTAAACCCCTTTTGAATCTCCATCGCTCCCCAAATGTTATGTAGCGAAATTTGTAGCTTGTGAGCTTTCCCAAGAATTTCAGCGGGGCGATTCCCCATCCTGGAAGGATCCTTATAATTCTTATCCAATTTTATAGCATGGCCTGCATCCCAAATGCCCAAATGGGGTTTCCTTTTCCCCCAAAAATGTTCTGCTGAGGCACATTTGCGAAAAAATTTCGAGAGAACGCAATAGCAATTAATAGTCCCGTATTTTTATGAATAATAGAGCCTACTCCATAGTTTTTACGTAAACCCCCTTTGTCCCCCATCCATCAAATTACCGCAAGTCTATGGCATTTTAGGTCAAGGCGCGTTTTCTTTTTGACAATTTCAGCAACGGCTCGGCTTTTGAAAGATACAATACCGGCCATTTTTGGGATTTGTTTTCCCTTTTTTAAACTTTCTATAAACCCCTTTCTCATAAATTTTATGTTCATTATAAAAATGCTCTATCGGCATACCCTTCTTATAGTACTAAAAGCTTTGCAACTCATTTGTTTAGTCCCTACCCGTTTCGGATTTATTTCCTTGAACTGGGACATTTTTTCCTGGCAACTCATACATTCCACAGAAATGGCGTTAAACCCTACCTTTTGTAATAGAAGCTTCAGGGTTGACCAAAACAATCGGGGTATAAAAAAATTTTTTCCCAAATTTTTTTAGAACACTTTTGTCCCGAACAAAAATTCAGGCCGCGTCTAAACTTGTAGGCCTACCGGTGTCATGTCTACAAAATCCTTTTTTTTTAGTTCGGGACAAATCATCTATTTCATTGGGTTTTTTGGGCTTAGGGGGAGTAGACATACTTGGGGGTTTGACTTTTTGCTTATGTTTTGGGAATAGGCTAGGATATTTGGGTGCCATTGAACCTAAGTTGTGCCACTTGATACCCCCGGTTTCATTTTTTGATTCAGATTTTTGTCCAATTCCTCTCTTTTAATACAAACCCGCTCTTTCTTGTTTTCCCTTTTTACTATTTTTCATTCGAGGATTTTCCAGCTGAATCCTGTTTGGTCTCTAAAAAATTATAACCAAAAACGAAAAAACCCAAACTTACTAGGAAAAGAATGAAAAAATAAGCA
>NW_025787004.1:0-14243 GCF_021130785.1 Homalodisca vitripennis
TCCGCAGGGGAAAATGTCTATTGGGTGATCAATCCAACTTCCGAAATGAGGTCCATAAAACATAAACGTTACATATTAGTACTGTAGTTTGTGAGACAATTGTGTTAGAGAATTATCAACATTCTCACATCACGTTGAATGAGTCTAATGCCCTATAATTTATACAATAGTTTAGTTAAATCCTTCCTTACCTTGGGCTTAGTCCGTGGCCTAATGAGAAATCCATTACTGATTAAAATGAACTACAAAATAAAAGGGTCAACAATTAGTTGATATGAATGTTGATTTTTCTCCAGTTCACCTTGCTCTTAGTTCGCAACATCTGAAATCAGATGCTGTTACAGGCTTGTCTCCTGAAATCTGAAATCATGTCTGTTTTGAAAAGATCCAAAAATAGTTAGCGATGAAAAAGCTCAAAACAAACTCTTTGGATCGTTTTGAGATGATTCGTTGACTTTTTTGGATCTCTTCAAAACAGACATGAAGATTTCAGGAGTACCAGAGGAAAGGTGAAGTGAAGCTACTCAACATTCACATCGAATTGACCCTTTTGAACACAGGTAAATAATTGATATTAGGAGTTCTGTATAAACAGACTAATACAAAGTCATTCTGTAATTTTATATCTTTGGATGAATTTTAGCACTCGTTATGGCTAAACATTGATACTTATAATTAATTGTAATAAGCATTTGTTTTGGTAAAGAAAATTGTAAATAAGAATAACAACAATATAGTTTTAGTTTTATTTAACTTTAACATTTTCTTGGTTTTGATTAGTATTTTTTTTTCAGGTGCAGTGATGGAGGATTTTGCCATGCGACTTCTGGATTTGAAAAAGTGTTCATTTGAACCTAAACACCAAAATAACTTAGCCAATAAATTTTATTGCTTTGCAAATTTTGATTTAGACAGTGTTTTATTAAATTTGTAACAATTATCGAGTCTTTTATACATTTATGTACAGTAATTTTCATTTGTTTATTATTTATCCTTGAAAATTACCCTAAAACTAAAAAGTGGCATTCTGCATATACTGAAATTATAGAATTGTCATACTGTTCTGCTCACAAGAGAAATTAAGGCAGTACATTTGGACAGATTTTTTAATAATTCAACAGTTACTCCTTATTTGAATTTTTTTCTGTGAAATGACATTAGTAAATAAAAATTTGATTAACACTCTTACCCATAAATCACACACAGTTGTGTCAACCATCAGGGCCATAAGCAGAGATAGATGTGTAGACCACCAGGTATTAGACCAGCAGTGTATCGCTACTACATTGCCACAGCAGTTTGTTCAGTTTTACACATGTACAGATACACACAGTTGTGTCAACCATCAGGGCCATAAGCAGAGATAGATGTGTAGACCACCAGGTATTAGACCAGCAGTGTATCGCTACTACATTGTCACAGCAGTTTGTTCAGTTTTACACATGTACAGATACACACAGTTGTGTCAACCATCAGGGCCATAAGCAGAGATAGATGTGTAGACCAACCAGGTATTAGACCAGCAGTGTATCGCTACTACATTGCCACAGCAGTTTGTTCAGTTTTACACATGTACAGATACACACAGTTGGTGTCAACCATCAGGGCCATAAGCAGAGATAGATTGTGTAGACCACCAGGTATTAGACCAGCAGTGTATCACTACTACATTGCCACAGCAGTTTTGTTCAGTTTTACACATGTACAGATACCACACAGTTGTGTCAACCATCAGGGCCATAAGCAGAGATAGATGTGTAGACCACCAGGTATTAGACCAGCAGTGTATCGCTACTACATTGTCACAGCAGTTTGTTCAGTTTTTACAACATGTACAGATACACACAGTTGTGTCAACCATCAGGGCCATAAGCAGAGATAGATGTGTAGACCACCAGGTATTAGACCAGCCAGTGTATCCACTACTACATTGTCACAGCAGTTTGTTCAGTTTTACACATGTACAGATACACACAGTTGTGTCAACCATCAGGGCCATAAGCCAGAGATAGATGTGTAGAACCACCAGGTATTAGACCAGCAGTGTATCACTACTACATTGTCACAGCAGTTTTGTTCAGTTTTTACACATGTACAGATACACACAGTTGTGTCAACCATCAGGGCCATAAGCAGAGATAGATGTGTAGACCACCAGGTATTAGACCAGCAGTGTATCGCTACTACATTGCCACAGCAGTTTGTTCAGTTTTACACATGTACAGATACACACAGTTGTGTCAACCATCAGGGCCATAAGACAGAGATAGATGTGTAGACCACCAGGTATTAGACCAGCAGTTGTATCCACTACTACAATGCCACATCAGTTTGTTTTCAGTTTTTATACACATGTACAGATACAACACAGTTTTTGTGTCAAGCCAGCAGTCATTAAGCAGAGATTAGATGTGATAAGACCCAACCAGGTATTAGACCAGCATGCCTCACTACCTACATTGCCACACAGTTTGTTCAGTATTTTACACATGTACAGATACACACAGTTTGTGTCAACCATCAGGGCCATAAGCAGAGATAGATGTGTAGACCACCAGGCATTAGACCAGCAGTGTATATCGCTACTACATTGCCCACAGAAAAAACAGTTTGTTCAGTTTTACACATGTACAGATACACACAGTTGTGTCAACCATCAGGGCCATAAGCAGAGATAGATGTGTAGACCACCAGGTATTAGACCAGCAGTGTATCACTACTAACATTGCCACAGCAGTTTGTTCAGTTTTAACACATGTACAGATACACACAGTTGTGTCAACCAATCAGGGGCCCATAAGCAGAGATAGATGTGTAGACCCACCAGGTATTAGACCAGCAGTGTATCACTACTACATTGCCACAGCAGTTTGTTCAGTTTTACACATGTACAGATACACACAGTTGTGTCAACCATCAGGGCCATAAGCAGAGATAGATGTGTAGACCACCAGGTATTAGACCAGCAGTGTATCACTACTACATTGCCACAGCAGTTTGTTCAGTTTTACACATGTACAGATACACACAGTTGTGGTCAACCATCAGGGCCATAAGCAGAGATAGATGTGTAGACCACCAGGTATTAGACCAGCAGTGTATCACTACTACATTGCCACAGCAGTTTGTTCAGTTTTACACATGTACAGATACACACAGTTGTGTCAACCATCAGGGCCATAAGCAGAGATAGATGTGTAGGACCACCAGGTATTAGACCAGCAGTGTATCACTACTACATTGCCACAGCAGTTTTGTTCAGTTTTTACACATGTACAGATACACACAGTTGTGTCAACCATCAGGGCCATAAGCCAGAGATAGAATGTGTAGTAGACCACCAGGTATTAGACCAGCAGTGTATCACTACTACATTGCCACAGCAGTTTGTTCAGTTTTACACATGTACAGATACACACAGTTGTGTCAACCATCAGGGCCATAAGCAGAGATAGATGTGTAGACCACCAGGTATTAGACCAGCAGTGTATCACTACTACATTGCCACAGCAGTTTGTTCAGTTTTACACATGTACAGATACACACAGTTGTGTTCAACCATCAGGGCCATAAGCAGAGATAGATGTGTAGACCACCAGGTATTAGACCAGCAGTGTATCACTACTACATTTGCCACAGCAGTTTGTTCAGTTTTACACATGTACAGATACACACAGTTGTGTCAACCATCAGGGCCATAAGCAGAGATAGATGTGTAGACCACCAGGTATTAGACCAGCAGTGTATCACTACTACATTGTCACAGCAGTTTGTTCAGTTTTACACATGTACAGATAATCAATTACATTAGCACTTCTGCTAATTCCAAAGGTATAAGAATCTTATTACATTTTTGAAACCTTTATTGGTCCAATAAAACTGGTGTGTTTAAAAAATATTATTTGATTATAAATAATTATAATCTGTAAGAATTTTATGAGTAATTTTGGAGTAATGATAAAAGTTTACCAAATGATACTTTTTAATTATTTAAAATAAATTATAGTAACGAGACTAAGAAGATTTAATGATAAAGTTTGAACAATTTACAGTAGTAACAAAGTCTATGTTTTAGTAATTTATTGTATTTCAATAATGTTCTATAAGCAACAGCCACTGGAACGTTCTTTAATTATGTTGCGAAATGGATAGATTGGCAACAATCTCTTAAAATGGCTGAAAATACGTCAGTTATAAGAAAAGCTGGAAGCAGCAAACATTTTGTCTTCTGATAGGCATCAGCTGTATTACATCAGTCATAAGAAGTTTACAAGGTACCAACAATTTGGACAATATTACAACAATTCTAACGGTACTTATTTCAACGATATCCGTCAATGCTTAAGCGATCTTGACCACTTTAAAGATACTCTTGTAGAAGCCAGGAGCATCAAACAACTATTAATTCTCAACTATGACATATTTGGCGCTCCCGGCTTGTGTAAGCGTATCTTAAAGTGGTCGTGCTCGCTTATGAGGTGATGGATTTCGGTGAAAAAAATACTGTTAGAATTGTTATACACATTACAAAATAGTTTGTATCTTATAAAAATTTGTATGACCAATGTAAAACAGCTGATACTCATCAAAAGAAAAAATGTTTGTTGCACATAGTTTGTGCAAGCGTACCTTTAAAGTGGTCATACTCGCTCATGCCTTGACGGATTCCGTTCAAACTGATATAGTTGGAATTGCAATAAGATTCTCCAAATAGTTTGATGTCTAGTACATTTCTTTATAACCATACTGGTTTTTTTATATTTTGTTCTGGCACAAACATTTTCAACTGAAAAATTTTTTGTAATATTTAAGGTTATTTCCCAATTATTTTTTTAAATTTTTCCTCTTACCTATTCAAACCTATGTGCCAAATTTGGTTTCTTTAGCTTTACTAGTTTTATAGATAATAATTTGTTAATAAAAAATTGCAGTTAGCGGCTAAACAAAGTGGAAATAGGAAAAAGTCTATTCTTCATTTTTAGCTTAGAATCACACAGAATTTCAAAATACATAACCAGGCCAACCTTTTTGTTACACCCTGTATAGAAATATACAGGTAGGTCGAAAGTAATGGGGTGTGTACTGGAACATACAGGAAGAGCACATATCAATATGCTGTGGTGGGGGGTGGGGGTGGAAGTCGCCACTCTGTCTAACTACGCCGCTGGCTGAAGAGCTAAATCACAACAACGTAAAGTCAAATATTCTTTATTGCCATAAAACGTAAATATGTGCAATCGTTTTTGTCAAAGTAACTGTTTCAGCAGTTTCAAAACTAAAACATAATTAGTTGTGGAGTGCCCCAAGTCTTTATATTGGGACCATTATTATTTTTAGTTTATTTTGACACGTTTTCCATAAATTTTTAAAACCCCAAAACAAAATTTACCTTTATGCAGATGATATAAATTTTTAAATATCAGGAAAATTGATCCTAGATACATAAATTTCTTCATTTTATTAACTTGTCATCAGCATCTAAATTAAAAAATATTAATCTTCTTCCAAATCCATTAAAAAACAAAAATTTATTAAATTCTCAACTTGACAAAAAACCAAAATGAAAATATTAATATTTTTGTGGGAGAAAACTAAGTAGAAGAAGTAGATACAATTAAGTTTCTGGGTTTATCAATTGATGAGCATTTAAATTGGAATTGACATGTCTCTAAAGTTATTTATAAGATATCCTCTGGACTGTAAGCACTAAGAATTATGTCAAAACTAAGCAGTTGAGAAACATTAAAACACATTTTATTTTACTTTGTGGAATGTCATATATCATTTCGTCTATCTCTATATGGTACAACATCGAACAATAACTTACATCAAATTATAATTTTATAATAAAAGGCTATTAGAATAATATTAAAATTAGGTTTTAAGGATTCTGCAAAAAGAACATTTCCGATCATTGGGATTTGCTTCTGTTAACGGATTGTACATTAATCAATTGATAATTCATATTAAGAGCAATTTAGACCAACTATCAAAAATGGGGAGTTCCCATAGTTATTACACAAGAAATAGTCAACAACCAGCTTATAATAGTCCTGGACTAACACATAACTGCCATGCCGACCCGATCCGGTCCTCACTCTTGACGATAGCTTAGTTTTTACTTTAGGTTTCACAAACACGGCAGAAAATTATGAAATTTTATCTCCCGATCGGGTTGGCAAATTTATTTTTTACCACTTGTTGATATATTTTCTTGTATACTTTCGTTAATTGATTTTATTATGTGATCATATTGTTTTATTAATTATTCTCGTTTTCATTTATCTCATTATGAAAGCAGAGAGTGCAAGTGAGGTTACATAAGTTGGCGCGAACTAAGCGACGTATCGGCTGTGAGCGGGAAGCAGTTTGGGAATGTTTTGTTCAGTCATGCCGTTCATTGCACAGGCACCATAGAAGTAATAAAAAAGGGACGCACGCTGTCTTCACAGCCATTTACTAAATATCCCAAAGTGTACTGAAATTTGTATGTCGGGCTGATCCGGTCGGCAAGAAAGTTTTTTCAGGCAATTTCGGTTGAAAAATAAATCTGCCGACCCGATCGGCCCAAAATTAAGCCCCACACCCCATATCAATATAATTTGCATAAATCGTTTTCATTTACCGCTATATTCACCACAAAAACAATATCACATAGAAAACGAGTACAGAAAATGTTGGCAATACAGGGAACTCTAGAATTCTTTATAGTGGCAGTTTAACGTGCTAGAATTGTATGCCAAGAAACCTAGCTATGCAGGAATTAAGTTTTTAAACACATAGAAAACAAAAACATATTCAAAAGAAAATTAAAACATTTGTAATTGGAAAGGCTATTTTATTCCTTAGGGGAAGTTTTTGTCTGATGGTTTGGTTTAATAATGTTTTAACTAAAGTATTTAAGTTTCTGCTATTGTATGCACTTATAATTTATAAATATGAATACATTACAGTAAGTTTGACGCCATTCAAGGACACTTGTGCTTGATGAATAAAGAAATTTTGGAGTGAATTGAAAAATATTTAAACATAAAATTGGTTTATTAATAACTAAATATGAAACATGACATAGACCTGTACAGAATAAAAAACCTTTTTCAAGTAGAAATAAATTATGCTTCCTTTTAAATCTATCTAGATCTGAACAAATCTAAAAATTATGAAAAGTCCTTATTATTATTAAAAATAATTCCTTCCAAACCGGACCTGAACCACAATCAAATTTTAAAAAATAAAGAAAAAGCAACGTTCTGTTTCTAAGGTCCAGATAAAAGTTCACTAAGTGCTTTCGTCCATAGTTCCTTAGTTGACTGTCAGAGTATAGTTAGAATTAAGGGCGTGGCTATTAAACGCAAATCTGGGAATCAGCCGTGTTAACACGACTGTGGCAGTTAAACGGAAACTTGGATAACACGTGTTAATTAGGGCGTGGCTATTAAACGCAAACTGGGTTCGCCCGTGTTAACACAAGTGTGGTAGTTAAACGAAACGCAAAACTTGGATAACACGTGTTAACTCGGACGTGGCTGTTAAACGCAAATTTAAACTTCCGGACGTAGCTGTTAAACGCAAATTGGGATAACACGTGTTAACTCGGACGTAGCTGTTAAACGCAAACTGGGGATCGCCTGTGTTAACACGACCGCAGCAGTTATACTCAATCTGGGATAACCCATTGTTAATACGGGCGTATACAAAATAGTGTACCGCGAAACTGTATATTTCACAAGGTCTACCAAAAAGTTGGCGGTGGCATATAATTATCTTCAAAAACTAACCCACAATAACAATTTTTCTCTTTTAAACTTTTATTAGAATTTCCGAAGCTATTTATATAAATAAAGTATCCATGCCAGTGCACTAAGATACGTAAACGATTATGCCAAATTACTCTTTAAGCAAAATAGTTTCGGTAAATAGGTATTACGTATAAAAGCCCTTATTCAAGTTGTGTGCTGAAGATGATTTTGCAAAAAACATTGACATACGATCAAGTTCCAAACATTATACATAGAATCAAACTGCCGAAACCTTCAAGTATAGAATGCAAGGTACTGTATTTTCTTTGAATAAGAATCTTTGTATAAAAAGACAGATGCTCTTGCTAGGGTTTAAGAGGTTCATCCTATTAACAGCGAATGTTTCTACTTCCAACTTCTTTTACTGGCTATACAAGATGTTACTTTTATATAATACCTATCACGCAGCTTGTAAAGCTATGGGTCTCATGGAGCATGACTCTCATTGGGAAAATACATTATTGGAAGCTGTTTTTTAAAGTTTAAAGTTCAACTAGGTCAATGAGGTATCTTGCTATTTTAGTAGCGTTTGTCAAGTATTCAACTCTGTTGTTCTGTGGAATAGATTTCAAGAAAATATGGGAGAAGAAATTTTATTTTATCTAGGCGAATGAAAGTTAATGTCAGATGAAATGCAATACGACCAAATAGTATTTAACAAAGCGTTTATTATTATAAGACAATGCATGATTTTCGAAACATAAATTTACCTATCGGCGGATATTGTTTTGTTCTCAGGTTAATTTCGTCAAATCTGGCCTGTAGTGACAAGAGGAACGTGAGCTGAGATTAATGCGTCACTACAACGACCATACGTCTGGCCATCATATGTGAAAACAGTAGAACTTCAAAAAATAAAAGATATATTCAAGAATTGCTCGACAAAGTATATCTCGAAATTAATAACATAGTTGTAAGACTATAGCTTGGCTCAGGGAGAGCAATTCTATCATCTATAAACGAACAAGTGGACAAAATAAACAGTTTGAGTCATTCAAACATTTATTAACAGATGCAAACGTACTACTCTGTAGACACTGTGATAGATCATGGTGAGGCAGTTTATTTTCCTTCTGGGATATATACGCATAATTTTAGTGTTGGAAGTAGGGTGTCCCGTCATTTTGCTACTACGTAACCTTAATCCCTCTAAATAATGATTATAAATTGGTATAATGTCATAAGGCCATTTTATTGGTAGGGCGGTTGGTTATTATTACCCAGATTATGTAGTACATTGTATTATTTTGAAATGTTATATTAAGGTTCTGAATCAACACCAGAATCTTGAAGACAAAAATCTATAATTTTTTATGATTGAATATAAAAAATATAATTATTTTATTCGAGCCGGTGCTAAGCCGGACTGGGTTGCTAGTAATGTATAAATATAATTCAATGTTATCTATAACTAAATGTATTTATACAAATGACGATCCCTTCCACTAAAAGGTAACATACCATATCGCATATTCTTGCAATACTATGCAGCCTCGAGGAATATAAATTGTTTGGGTAGCAACAAAGACCAAACCAGTCTACGACAGTTATTATAGCCAGTCACGTGCCCGGCGCTCATTGGTTAGTGTAGAATCTCTGTAACGACAATAATTTTAAACATTGACATATAAATATAATTAAACACGGTAGCCATTAATACCCAACCAATTGGCAATCACACACTATTCGTCCAAACGACCCTTCATATGTACACGTTAAAAATACTGCACCGTTCAATATGTAAATACTGAGCGGTATAAAACGAATTTTTGGCAGCCATAAATACTGAAAATATTAACGAACACTCTAAGCTAATCATGTGGCTGCCGCTTATTGGAGTGTGTAAATCTCTAGAGTTTATTCTGATTATAAAATTTAAATGTAATTAATCGCTTTAATATGTTTTCATTCGACAAACGACCAATATCGTATCTCTGATACTGTCAATATTGTGCATTAATAAGGGATGTAACTGCCAATTAAATCAAAGTCAAATATCCTTTGACATGAATCATAAATACATGCATTGGCTTGCGTCAAAATAACCATTTAAATATAATATTTAATTTATTAATAACTAACATAGTCCATGCTTATTCATGATATAGTCCTGCACATAATAAAAAATGTATTCAGTAAAATTACCTCAAGCTTTCTTTTAACACTATCTAGGTCTAAGTCTGTTCTTAGAAGGTCAGGAAAAGCGTTATTGAATAATACTGAAGAATTGTTAATGTGATAAAAAAAGGTGCGTTGTGGACAGGGATATTTAGTTTTTGTCTCTAAGACTGTATTTAGATTTAGATGAGAAACTAAAAAGTACTACGGTTCTGTTAAAAAAAATGTGTAAAATATATAAATAACAGGGGAAATAAGTAGAGGAGTTTTTGAGTAATTTATTTTGACGAATATCCAGCAATAATCCGCAATTGCTTCTTTTGTAAGGTAGCAATACATTTACAATTAGTTCTTTCCGATTCCAGATTCCCACAGCGTAAGTTAAGGGGAAAATCAGAGCACAGTACGCTGTTAGAAGAAGATAAGAGTTTCTTAAGTGTTTAAATATTACAAAAACATCCAAGGAACCCAGGGAACTCCTGCCTTCCGTATATAAAAAGACACATGAAACAGTTTTTATTTTATCCAGAGTATTAATCACATTATCCAAAAGTAGGAACATCGCAATGCCAGTTGACCCACCTTAGAGGAATCCAAACCGATTGTAGAACAAAACTAGAAATCTAATAAGAATTAATTTTTCAACAACTTAAGAAAACATTGATGCAATAAAAATTAGGTCCTAAAGTTGTCAAGGTCATCCACTTCTCCTTTTCTTTGCAAGGGCTTTGTGATAGACACTTTTAAAACATTTGGGAAAACTCCATTTTTCAAAAGACAAAAATTATTAACTGGACAAGTGGATTGATTAGGAATTCCCAACACTTCTTCAGCAGTTTAGATGATATGTTATCATTACCCTGAAGATGTCTTTCGTTTAAGGGACCTGATTATATCTTATATCTCTCTCTTGGAGACAGGCGATAAAAATGACGAAGAAGTGTTACGACTCCAAGTAAATACGACTAACGGTGTCTGAGGAGTCAACCCATTTTGAGCAACGTTATAAAGAAACATTATTGAACAAGTTCGATTTTTTTTTTTGCTCACTAATGGTTAGAGCCCTTTTCTTTTTAATGGTCTGGGCAGCACAAGAAGAAAACCCTTTCTTGCCTTTATTTTTATTTATTGTTACTTTATCATACAAGACAAAAAAAATTACTATTACAGAAGGAAACATTGCTTTTCATTGCCACATTATAACTGCCAATGTCAAAAATTTCTCTCTTGATTAAGAATTAGCAGTGTCAAAAAGGTCAATCCGAGAACAATCTTCCAGCTGATAGCTACTACCACTCTTCTGTTCAGAATGTTCAGATGGCTTCCATCCCTAACGAAGATGACAAGTCTTCAGCCAACGCTTTGCCTCAAGAAAAGCTATACCAAAAATTATTAGCACATCCAATAAGTTCTACTTGTTATTAAAGGTCAAAGAGAGCTTGCTTTGTTATGGTCCGATCTTATCAATGGTAATTTTAGCAAACAAACAGCGGCCTTGTGGCATTATGAAAGAGGGGGGTTTTGTGATGTGTAAAACAACAGCTTCGGCGGCCGTGTCACGCAGAGCAGCAAGCTGTCCATAGTCACCTTGCTAACCCGCGCCTCGGCCCGCATACTAACTAAATTGAAAATAGTTTAATTGAAACTTGCTTTAGCGTAACGTCAACAATTTATTTACAATATTCTTTATTTTAACCCTCCTGGGCAAAGGTCTAATATAGCTCTTGTCCCAGAACTCGTTTTACCATCAATACGAATTATTTACTCACCTATTAATAATACATTACTAAAATTCTTAGGTTCATTAGTTTATTTAGTTTTAAACAATGCAGCTTGCGGTGTTGTTTAACAATTAAATTTTCAGGTACATTTTGGTCCTATATTAAAAAAGTATCCATCTACCTCCCTCCTTAATGTCTTACTGTAGATACAATTTTAGACTTCAACACCTTCAGTTCTGCTCGTACCGGAGCTCGAAGCTTTTCACTCTTTTCAATAAATCGTTAAAATGTCCAAAATACTAAGCAAAATTGTAACGTGTGCAGGGTAATCAAAATTAATTCCGGGACTATTTGACAGGAAGTTATTTAATTCCTCGACAGAGCGAATTCCATTTTCTCACTGATTGTTAGTTTTTCCTTTATTCTTGGGACTTACGTTTTGTTAATACTAAATTTATTTATTAATTCCTCAGTTGTTATTTCGCCTTCATTTAACATTTGGGTTGGCCAAAACATATAACATCTTATTTTACCATACCCAGACTTCCATCTAGCTAAAATGTACATAGACAATTTGTTAATTTGGGCCACAGCACTTAGAGTGTAAGGTTAATCCTCTCTCATGGGAACAGCCACCGTACTCGAAACCTTGGAGCTGGTGAGAAATGGATTGAACGTGTGTGCTTTAAAAAACGTGTGATAAATAGTAAATTTTTACACCAAAAGGAGAGCGGCGCATTCTCTAATATCCATGACAAGAATACACAATAGGGTTTCAGTTTTCATTTACGTGTTGTCTTCTGATATACGTTATTCGATAGTTATCTTTTCCCGTTATATCTTTCGTTGTGTGGTCGTCTTTTTAAGCAGTTCTATGTTTCACAAAATATATTCTAGGAAATGGGATGACTCTTCCTCACAACACGTTTTTACGATACTGGCAAGCTTGGCCGCGGATTACGAACATGGAGTCTAGGCCCCCTCACCGAACTGACGCCCTTTACTGTTAGTGTTTGCTATCTGTAAAGTTTCACTATCTTTACCATAAAAATCAAGTAAAAATGGGTATGGTGTCTGGGTCTTACCTTTTGTTTCTTTTGCCTGTTCTTTCAAAAATTCACGTTTCTTCTGCAATAGGCAAAAGTACATGTAAATATTGGAAGGAGAAGGGTAATATTCTGTTTTCACTTTAGAAAAATGTAAATCGTGATATTAGATAAAGATGACTGATAACGAGCTCAGATAAATAATAATGGTCCTTAAGTTTCCAGATGTTTACATTACATGGCGTAGATAATACTCTGCCAAAAACCTTAACAGCTATTTCTTTATTTTTACTTAAATGAAGTAAACAATCCATGTTAGTCCTGTAAGTTCAGATTTGGCAGGTTTTATCAGTTGCGCTTGTAAATTTTTAGTTTCATTTCGGTGGTAATGTAAATTAAAAAGAATTCGTTCAAAGTCGATAAGATTATTTTATAGTTTTGAGAGTCACTAAACATTTTAAATTATTGGCTGGTCTTAGTCTGGTGTGCTTTGTATTTGCACAAGAAAAGGCGGCACATTGAGGGAACGTGGGAAAGCCTCACGTTAAAGTAAAAATTCTACTATGTCAATGAAGTTCTTGTATTCTACGTGCAATATTCGAGTAGTTACAACATATCGAAAGAAAGGGTCTATTTGTGCGATATGCAACGTTCTTTATTTTTTCTTTTTTTTTTTTTTTTTCATTAGCTCACCCATGGAATGCTGATTCTTAAAAAACATAAACAATGGCCTATAAATTTCATTAATCTATAATACAAGAGTAAGGAGTTTAATGCTCCTATTGTTATATCCACGGGGTTATATATTTGTTTAAACAAAAACGTTTAAATGTTTATTAGTTTTGTGTAAGGTTAGCATTTTGGCTACTCGGTTAGTGTAATAAAACGTATTCAATAAAGGCATTTTAGTGGGCGGCTTATGTAATGCGGGTTCAGTCTAAAAAAAAGTAAGTATTCTGATTGTGTGTATTTATACATGATTTATTTTATTTTATTTATTATATATTTTTCTTTTTTTTATTTTTATTTTTTTTTTATTTTATTTTGTTTTTGTTTTTTTTTTTTTTTTTTAAATTTATCCTATTCAAATAATGTTATAGGCTGGGCCCATCGTTGCCTCTATGTTTTGTAGATTAAAAACCATTAGCCAGATTGGCCTAATTGTTAACAGTGAACCTGGCATATTATTAAAAGTCTGTGGCACTACTGTAATACGCATGGTCCCTCTCCAGTGCTAATGGAAGTTGGAGCTGTCAGACGGCGCAGCGGCAGCACTGTCTCCTACAGCTCTGTCCTCTGGGCATGATCCTGGGACCCTCGGTGTGCGGCGCCGTACTGGACAGAATTCGGGCGTGAAGTGGCACCTCCCTGGGCCTAGGAATGAGGGTTCAATGTCGCGGCTCGTACCTATCTTGCATCACTGTGTGGTCAGCAGCGTTCTCACTTGCTGTCCCCATCAGGAAGGGCCATGGCCGGCTGTCCAGCAATGGGATCAGCGTTTCACAGTCGTGCCTTGTCTACATCTGCAGAGATATCAAGAGGTAACCTACACAGCTGTT
>NW_025787005.1:0-17545 GCF_021130785.1 Homalodisca vitripennis
ATGCCACTTTATTTTCATCTAAAATTTTATCTTTAGGATTTCCAATTAGGTTATTTATCTTATATGGTGTGTAAAATGTTATGTTTATGTCTTGATGTTTTCTAAATACTTTTTTAATTTCTTTATAAAATGGACCATAACTCATGGATTGCCAGTTTCGTTTTTCTTTTGTTCACTTTTTAAAGTTTGTCTTCGATGTTTTTGATAAATTCTTCTTTTTGTTTCTTTAATAAACTGTCAATTAATTTAGTTGAGTATCCATTGAAAGCTGCTATACTTTTATGTTTATTATTTCCTTCATGTATTCATCGTGTTTTAAAGGTGTTGTAAGTAATCTTTTTAATCATTGTGTGGGAAAGCAGCTCTTTTTTGGGAGGGTGGATGGTTCAAAATCGTGTGGTATGTATCTGTTGTTGCAATGTGGGTTTTCTGTAAATGTCATATTCTATGTCGCCATTATTCCTTTTTCACTAATACATCAAAAAAATGGCAATGATGAATTAGTTTCAATTTCACAAGTAAATTTAATAGTCGGATAAAAATGTATTTAGTTGATTAATAAAATTTTGAAGGTCTTGGT
Source organism: Homalodisca vitripennis (assembly GCF_021130785.1). Lineage (NCBI taxonomy): Eukaryota > Metazoa > Arthropoda > Insecta > Hemiptera > Cicadellidae > Homalodisca > Homalodisca vitripennis. The sequence goes on from NW_025787005.1 coordinate 581, forward strand.
TTTTGTTAAATATGGCGGAAAATGTCATCAACATAACGCAACCACACTCTGGGGAAATAAGTCATATTTTGTTTCGGTTTAATTCAAATTTTGCTAGGAAAATGTTTGCAATAAAGCATGATAAAGGTTCCCCATTGCTGTTCCTTCAATTTGTTGATAGAACTGATTTTCGAATTGAAAAGTGGTTTGAGACATGCATAAATCAGTTAACATTATGTATTCCTTAATTTCGTCTTGTGTTAAATCTATTGATATAACCTTTCCCCTTGATAATATTTAACGTGCATTTCATAGGGACTTTTGGGATACAAAGAAGTACGTCAAATGAAACTAAATATTCTTCACTGGTAATTTTAATAGATTTAGTCATGTCGATAAACTGATTTCTGTCTTTAACAGTAAGACTTGGAGGCTGTGAAAATTTTTAAAAATCGTTGAACTAACCATTTAGATAATAAGTATGTGGGAGAGTTTATACATGATACTATTGGTCTCATTTTGTTCCCTGGCTTATGGATCTTAGGTAAGCAATATAAACGTGGTAAACATGGATTTGAAACTGTTAGTCTTTTGCATAATACTTTGTTCATAAGCAATTGGCATTCTTTTAAAGTTGTAACCATCGATTCAATGAATTTTTCAGAGGATTTTTAGTGGTTTTAAAGTAAGGACCTTCTGAAAGCATATCTTGAGCTCGACTGTAATAATCTGTTTTATTCATAATGACTACAGTATTACTTTTGTCAGCTTTGAGATAGAAAACGTCCTTTTTTCTTAAATTTTTAATTATTTTATGTTCAAGTTCGCCTTTTTTTGCTCATTACAAGTCTTGGAAAATTTATGATTTGACAAAATTTGGGAGAGTTTGATCTAATTGCACTTTTATCGTCATTGTTCAGATATTTTATGCTGGTTTCAACATTAACAAAAAGATCCTCTTTGTAGTTTTTAGATGGTAGGTTGTATTTAAAACCCTTTTCTAGAAGTTTCATTTCATCATTTGTGAATGCCTCAGATGATAAGTTTTTGAACTAGAACCTTGTCTGAAGATGCATTATGCTGAACGCATTCAGTTGACTCTTTATTTTCTTGAAGTTTTTGAACTTTTTGGTAAGATTAGAACATTTATGTTCATGTTTAAAATCAATAACTTCAAGAATATGTGTATATTGAATTTCAAAAATTTGAAAACTGAATATTAGTTAAGTTTTTAACAATTAGCAAATGTTGTTTCATAGGCTTGAAGTTCTAAATTGGCTCTTTTTTGAATATAAAAACTTAATTTCAAGATTTAACCAATTTACTTTGGCGTTAAAAATTACTTGACTAGTTACTGAATTTTTTGATTGGTATGTTAATCTTTATAAATTTTGGAATATTTTGTTTCTTTTTACAATTTTTAAGAAAAAAATAATGTCATCAGAAATATAACCTTACTTTTTGTTTCAATTGCTGAAGTCTGTTGAGCTCTGTAGATGTGATGGTCGACATTGCAATGAAGGAGGAGGAGCTCTTCTTATTGGAATATAAATTTTCTATTATTTTCACAAAAAGAAAACTCACAATTATCCAATAATTAGTGTATTTTTCACGAGGCCTTTCGACATCGAAGATGCCATCATCAGGTGTGAATCAACAATTTAAAAACAAATATCAGCTGAGTAAAACTATCAAACATTTATATGGTTAAAATTAAAATAAAATGAAATAAATATTAGTATATGTAAAAAAAGTTTGGGTCAAAAAGAGAATTTAGTTATATTTTAAGGAATGGTGAATTTTGAATCGGTCCAAAATCATTGTTTAAAATTGTATCTTTGTGTTTTGTTATGTACAATGTTTCATATGCGTCGAGTTCTTCTTGTTTGTGGACTTCTTTTAATAATGTAAATTTTTAAATGTGTGGTTTGTTTCAAAAGCATGTTTGGCGATAGCAGATTTATCAGTTTGTCCATATTTATAATATCTTTCGTGTTCTTTAAATCTTTTTTTAATAGTTTCTTTTTGTTTGGCCAATATAAATTTTATCACAATCTTCACAGTTAATTTTGTAAATGCCACTTTTATTTTCATCTAAAATTTTATCTTTAGGATTTCCAATTAGGTTATTTTCTTATATGGTGTGTAAAATGTTATGTTTATGTCTTGATGTTTTCTAAATACTTTTTTAATTTCTTTATAAAATGGACCATAACTCATGGATTGCCAGTTTCGTTTTTCTTTTTGTTCACTTTTTAAAGTTGTCTTCGATGTTTTTGATAAATTTTTCTTTTGTTTCTTTAATAAACTGTCAATTAATTTAGTTGAGTATCCATTGAAAGCTGCTATACTTTTTTATGTTTATTATTTCCTTCATGTATTCATCGTGTTTTAAAGGTGTTGTAAGTAATCTATTAATCATTGTGGGAAAGCAGCTCTTTTTTGGGAGGGTGGATGGTTCGAATCGTGTGGGATGTATCTGTTGTTGCAAGTGGGTTTTCTGTAAATGTCATATTCTATGTCGCCATTATTCCTTTTCACTAATACATCTAAAAAATGGCAATGATGAATTAGTTTCAATTTCACAAGTAAATTTAATAGTCGGATAAAATGTATTTAGTTGATTAATAAAATTTTGAAGGTCTTGGTTTTTGTTAAATATGGCGAAAATGTCATCAACATAACGCAACCACACTCTGGGGAAATAAGTCATATTTTGTTTCGCGTTTAATTCAAATTTTGGGTAGGAAAATGTTTGCAATAAAGCATGATAAAGGGTTCCCCATTGCTGTTCCTTCAATTTGTTGATAGAACTGATTTTCGAATTGAAAAGTGGTTTGAGACATGCATAAATCAGTTAACATTATGTATTCCTTTAATTTCGTCTTGTGTTAAATCTATTGATATTAACCATTCCTTGTATAATATTTAACGTGCATTTCATAGGGACATTGGGATACAAAGAAGTAACGTCAAATGAAACTAAATATTCTTCACTGGTAATTTTAATAGATTTAGTCATGTCGATAAACTGATTTTCTGTCTTTAACAGTAAGACTTGAGGCTGTGAAAAAGTTTGTTCAAATCGTTGAACTAACCATTTAGATAATAAGTTTGTGGGAGATTTTGTATACATGATACTATTGGTACTCATTTGTGTGTCCCAGGCTTATGGATCTTAGGTAAGCAATATAAACGTGGTAAAACATGGATTTGAAACTGTTAGTCTTTTTGCATAATACTTTTGTTCATAAGCAATTGGCATTTCTTTTAAAGTTGTAACCATCGATTCAATTGAATTTATTCAGAGGATTTTTAGTGGTTTTAAAGTAAGGACCTTCTGAAAGCATATCTTGAGCTCGACTGTAATAGATCTGTTTTATTCCATAATGACTACAGTATCTACATTTGTCAGCTTTGAGATAGAAAACGTCCTTTTTTCTTATATTTTTAATTTATTTTCTATGTTCAAAGTTCTGCCTTTTTTTGCTCATTACAAGTCTTGGAAAATTTAATGATTTTGACAAAATTTGGGAGAGTTCTGATCTAATTTTTGCACTTTTAATCGTCATTGTTCAGATATTTTATGCTGGTTTCAACATTAACAAAAATGATCCTCTTTGTTATTTTTTTAGATGGTAGGTTGTATTTAAAACCCTTTTCCTAGAAGTTTCATTTCATCATTTTTGTGAATGCCTCAGATGATAAGTGTTTGAACTAGAACCTTGTCTGAAAGATGCATTATGCTGGAACGCATTACAGTTGACGCTTTATTTTCTTGAAGTTTTTTTGAACTTTTTTGGTAAGATTAGAACATTTATGTTTCATGTTTTAAAATCAATAACTTCTAGAATATGTGTATAGTGAAATTTCAAAAATTTTGATACTGTAATATGAGTTAAGTTTTTAACATTTAGCAAAATTTGTTCATAGGCTTGAAGTTCTGAAATTGGCTCGTTTTGAATATAAAAACTTAATTTTCAAGATTTAACCAAATTTACTTTGGAGTTAAAACTTACTTGACTAGTTTGACGGAATTTTTGATTGGTATGTTAATCTTTATAAAGTTTGGAAATATTTGGTTTCTTTGTACAATTTTTAAGAAAACTAATGTCATCAGAAAATAACCTTACGTTTTGTTTTCAATTGCTGTAAGTCTGTTGCGAGCTCTGTAAGAAAAAATTGGGGTGAAAAAATGGTCGACATTGCAATGAAGGAGGAGGAGCTCTTCTTATTGGAATATAAATTCTTCTATTTAATCACAAAAGAATACTCACAATTATCCAATAATTAGTGTATTTTTCACGAGGCCTTTCGACATCGAAGATGCCATCATCAGGTGTGAATCAACAGATTATTACAGTCGAAGCTCAAGATATGCTTTCAGAAGGTCCTTACTTTAAAACCACTAAAAATCCTCTGAATAAATTCATTGAATCGATGGTTACAACTTTAAAAGAATGCCAATTGCTTAAAACAAAGTATTATGCAAAAGACTAAACAGTTTCAAATCCATGTTTACCACGTTTTATATTGGCTTTACCGTAAGATCCATAAGCCAGGGAACAAAATGAGACCAATAGTATCATGTAATAAACTCTCCCACATACTTATTATCTAAAGGGTTTATGCAACGATTTGAAAAATTTTCACAGCCTCTGCAAGTCTTAATGTTGAAAGACAGACATCAGTTTATCGACATGACTAGAATCTATTAAAATTACCAGTGAAGCATATTTAGTTTCATTTGAACGTTACGTCTTTGTATCCCAATGTCCCCATGAAATGCACGGTTAAATATTATCAAGGATTGGTTAATATCTATAGATTATTAACACAAGACGAAATTAAGGAATACATAATGTTAACTGATTTTTATGCATGTCTCCCTCAAACCACTTTTCCAATTCGAAAATCAGTTCTATTAAAACAACAAATTGAAGGAACAGCAATGGGGAACCCCTTTATCATGCTTTATTGCAAACATTTTCCTAGCAAAATTTGAATGAAACGCGAAACAAAATATGACTTATTTCCCCAGAGTGTGGTTGCGTTATGTTAGATGACATTTTTCGCCATATTTAAACCAAAAACCAATACCATCAACAATTTTTATTAATCCACCTAAATACATTTTATCCTCGACTATTAAAATTTACTTGTGACATTGAAACTAATTCCAATCATTGCCATTTTTAGATGTATTAGTGAAAAGGAATAATGGCGACATAGAATATGACATTTACAGATAAACCCACTTGGCATACAACAGGATACTATACCACACGATTCGAACCATCCACCCTCCCAAAAAAAGTGAGCTGCGTTTCCACACAATGATTAATAGATTACTTAACAACACCGTTTAAAACCACCGATGAATACATGAAGGAAATCAATAAACAATAAAAAGTATAGCAGCTTTCAATGGTATACTCAACTAAATTAAATGCCCCAGTTTATTAAAGAAACATAAAGAAGAAATTTATCAAAAACATCGAAGACAACTTTAAAAAGTGAGACAAAAAGAAAAACGAAACTGGCAATCCATGAGTTATGTCCTATTTTATAAAGAAATTAAAAAAAGTATTTAGAAAACTCATCAAGAGCAGTAAACATAACATTTTACACACCATATAAGATAAAGTAACCTTTTTGGAAATCCTAAAGATAAAATTTTAAGAATGAAAAATAAAAGTGGCATTTTACAATAATTAAACTGTGAAGATTGTGAATAAAATTTATATTGGCCAAACAAAAAGAACTAATTAAAAAAAGAGAATTTAATAGAACACGAAAGATTAGTTATAAATATGGACAAACTGATTAAAATCTGCTATCGCCACCAAACATGCTTTTGAAACCAAACCACCACATTTATAAACTTTACATTATTAAAAGAAGTCCACAATACCAAGAAGAACTCGATCGCATATGAAACATTTGTACATAACAAAACACAAAGATACAAATTTTGAAACAATGATTTTGGGGACCGATTTCAAAATTCAACCATTCCTTAAAATATAACTAAATTCTCTTTTTGACCCAAACTTTTATACATATACTAATATTTATTTCATTTTATTTTAATTTTAACCATATAGAAATGTTGATAGTTTTACTCAGCTGATATTTGTTTTTAAATTGTTGATTTCACACCTGATGATGGCATCTTCGATGTCCGAAAGGCCTCTAAGTCTGGCACTGGCGTGAAAAAGTACACTAATTATTGGGATAATTGTGAGTTTTCTTTTGTGAAATAATAGAAAATTTATATTCCCAATAAGAAGAGCTCCTCCTCCTTCATTTACTATTTCACGTTTGTGTACGTTCAACATTTTATTTTCGTTGTAAAAGATCTATATACTATATGATTATGAATTATTATATAAATGAATGTTTTGTGTGGGTATTGTCCTTTATGGACATCGTAACACTTTTTGGACCGATCATTATGAAAAATTTGAATGTATACTGTACCTTTTCGACGGAGAATGGTTTATATGCTATTACTCATTTTATAAAACTCACCACGAGGTGGCAATTGCAAAATATAAAAGTTTTACAAAAGAGCCTGCTACATTGTTAAAACTGCATATTACGACGACAGTTCTACGGATATTAATGTTTTGTCAAAGACTAATTTGAAGGTTACTAAGGTTAAAATATATGTTTGTCTTTATGATAAATATAATGGTTAAACTTAAAGCTTTGACTGTTAGACCGCGTTTATAAATATAAATACATGTACGTGTATTAATGGCTATATAATAAGTAATACACAGATTTTGCTTGATCGTGACCAACTAAGGCAAACTCTTCATCCGTGTTTGTTAGAAATATAAAATGCACTTTGAAACCCAGATGGAGAAGGTTGGCAAATACATGGCCAAGGCTGTGAAGCCGCGGGGAAACAGCTAGTATTGTAATAAAATTAACTAGGAATTAAAATAACAATAAAAAAACCTGGTCATTGTACATTGGGAACTCAATTACTAATTGAAAGGACCAGCTAAACAATGAGGGCTGCGAGCACTTGAATCAACGAGGGGCCACAATTAGTAAAATACTCTACTGTTCTATTTTTTATTTGAAAAAAGTTATCATATAGCTTAAAATATTTTTTGGTAAATTTTGTTTTAAACTTTTTATTTTAAAAATTCAGGAATTTATTGACGAAAACTACAAATGGCTTAGTTGTCATAAATGTGGGTTGGGTGTTGTCTTGTTGCGTCAGAGTGCCATAGCTGAGCGGTCCCATGGATGACCTAGGACTTTGGAATCTGAACGTAGAGATTAGTTCAGGTTCAAATCGGTGTAACCACTAACCACCGATAGTGTGACCGTTTCACTTTTTTCTATTCTGTACTATTTCCCCTCTATTCTGTATTTATATAAGATCCTTCACATAGATGAATGGTCCATGAGGAAGGGCAATAAGAATAAGGTTTAAAAGAGATCAAGCCTCTCATTTTAAAAATAGGTGTAATACTAAAAGAATACCACTTATTCCTATTTTTATTAGTTCTCAAGTAGATTGACTTTTTATAGAATATAATTTGCGATATTGATAAACTTTTATTATTTTACAGTAGCTGTGGCTGGTTAAACAGATATACTAAAAAGTCCACTTAAATAGTCATTGCTTGAAGACGACGTGCAACTCAAACATTTACATATTTTTTATCATTAGCTACTATATTAAAAATTGTTCTCCTTCTTTCCAATTAGAAAAAGAAGAAATGAACTTCTGTTGCCACAATTATATGTTTCCTAAAAAGAAAATAAATTTGAATTTTAACGATAGGGTCTAATTAATATTTTTTAACTCCTCTCAACATTACCCCTGGCACTGATGCCCTCACTGATCAGTGATGCCCAACTCAGTAGAACTGTTGAAACAGCCTCCCAAATGTTTTTGAAAGCCCCAATATATACTTGTGTTAGAGATGCGGGCCTTCACTTCAAATAAACGTCAGGCTTGTTAAAAATCACATTTCACATATTTTTTTAATTTATATTATATGTTTTATTGTTTTAAAATTAAATTTGTCGTCATGAGATCAATGATTGGCTATTTAAGAATCTGCCTCACATTTTGAATTCACAATTAACAAGGATACATGATTTCATAAAGGCTAAATGGAAAATGTTGGAGAAAATCTGTGTTACATAACTTGTTTTATGTCAGCACTAAACACATGAATTGGTTTCAGGTTTTTATGTCCATCACTCTAGGAGAATAATGTTTTGATTGAAAATCAATCCTCAAGTAAGGAATACCCAGGAACATTCAAGTAGGTTTCTGTGGACTTGGATGAGGTTAAGACATAGGCTACCACGTTTTTTGTTTTGCCTTAGTTCTATGCGCTGTCAGTCCGTTAGTTTTAAATAGTATGAAATCAAAAGAGAATCTTTTAGCACACCCCAAGGGGTGTGTGAGTTGGTGTGTACATGTGCACTGCAATGTTCTTGTGACATCAATTAGCTATCCTATTCAGATCTAACGTTTCTGAATAATGCCTTTTCTAATATGTAATGGTGGAGTTTTTTAAAACACTGATCACCAATACTTTTAACCTAAATTATGACTCCATTATAGTGCTAAAATTAATGTTTTAAAATCTCCAAAATTATTTATAAATCACTTAATGTAGTATATAACTATAAATCTTGTAAAATTTTCAAGAGTGGTTGTGAGAAACTAAAATCTTTTTTTAATATTAACATGCCAGCACATTAAGAGATTTTTTACACCATCAAATGTTCTTTTTTAACAGATTTATTATTTATTATTTTCAGTGGATGATTTGAGAAGGGATAACAAATTTTAGAACATTTGTCATACACTATATATTTACAACAAATATAAACCACCAAGTTTCAACTCGGAATGGAAATTGACACAAAGTTTTCTTTAGGTGTTTAATAAAAAACTTTGTTTGTTCTGTTGTTTTTTTTCTGAAGACATAAGGTTAAACAAGCAAAAAAAGGAAAAACAAATGAAGTCTTTCCACACCCTTCCCAGGTGTGTAGTAACATGTTGTTTGTGCAGGGGTTGAGGCCGGGAGGCGTGGGGCGGTTTGGGTGCTCAGTATTTTGGCAGCACAACTTGTTTCCGGTTGTTCAAGTATTGACTTTGACAAGTTCGCAATAACTATCAATGTTCTATAATCTTAACTTATTAAACTGATTATATGCTTCTTAACCCTCCAGGTGCTGACATCGCGATAGCGCGATGTTAGCGTACTGTTTCCCAGTGCTGACCTCGCGGAGCGCGATGTCAAAAACGCGAATCTCTTTAAACCACCTATTGGCTATATATAACGGAATATCACGAACTATTTTATATAGAATTTAAAAACTAGAAGAAATGCGGACTCGTTATACTCTATGGAGCACGTCTTTCTCAAAGACCGGCGCTAATACGACAGCTGTTACTAAAGCGTATGTTTATTTCCAAGTCATACTCGATCGTTCAGTTTATTATGCTGTTCCGACTTGTTTCATCAAATCCTTTGGTGTTGTAGTTGACTATTACTGTTTTATATTGGTGTTTTATATTGTAAAAATGAGTGAATTAAGTAGGTTCTAGTGCAATAAGAATTGTTGGACGAACTGATGAACGATCAGACATTGAAAGTGACAGTAACACTTCTGAATTGGACACCGATCTTGAAAGATTGCCCGTAAAGATTGTGACAATGTACTTGTTGATTTATTATCGGGAAGTGGTGGAGGAATATCACCTCAGAGTGGAATGACACATCTGATAATGATCATCTGTAAGTAGAAGTAGATCGTAGCCTATTACCTGTACATTCAGTAAGGCCCACAGCCCGGACCATCTAACAGAAATAATGACGAAAATGAACACTCTGTTTCTCCCTCTGGCTCAATTTCTCCACCCCAGAGCCCATCAAGACAATCCTCCTGTTGAAGTTAACAGTACTGAGGGTTAGGGCTTACCCACCTGAAGACCAGTTGACGTTGCTGGACAAGTTTTCAAGTTAGAAACACCGGTGAAAAACTTACCTCCCCGAAACAGTTTACCAATTCAATATTTATTATTATTTTTTTTCAATTTCATTTGGTCCGTGCTAACAAAGGAAACCAGGCCTATGCTAGTGTAACAGAAAGAAAAAAAGAGAAAATTCTGGCAATTATGAAAACACATAGCAGACTTCAAAGTGACTGACGAACAAAAAATGAAATGAAACGTTACTTGGCGATGATAATAAATATGGGGCTCACTGTTAGAAACAACTACAAACACTATTGGTGCCCACCATCAGATCTCAAAAACTTACCTTTTTTTCTGAAAACATGTCCCCCTTCATAGATTCCAAATAATAAAGCAATTTTTCACATCATTTTCCTTACGGCCTAATCCAAAAAATCACCCCCTGCCATGACCCATGGTATAAACTTAGAGAGTTTAATAATTCCTCAACGACAGTTTTAAGAAATATTTCACTCAGCACCAAAATATTTCATTGGATGAAACCATGTTGGGATGAAGAACAGTGTTTCAATCTCATACAATACCTTCCCAAATAGCGCCAGGCCAGATTTGTGTGAAAAAATTGAACTTTGGAGCGACAGCAAGACCAGTTATGTTTTGCATTCAAGAAGATGTATAGTGGCAAAGGTATTCTAAGCTGATGGGAAGTGATGATGCCCTTCACACAAAAGTTTGTATTACACATTATGCATAAATGCAGATTATTGAAGAAAAATTATCATCTGTAACAGCAGAACAATTATGTATAACAAAGTTACCATTAGATCCAAACATTACAACAACCAAACATATCTCTCATGCACAATAAATAAAAATTCAAAGGGCATTTGTAAAACTCTCATTGAAAAGAAATTACAGCAAAAGAGTCTGTTTATTTCAGGAAAAATAAAATTTTAATTGAGGTTTATAAAGAAAAAAAAACACAAAGCCGGTCTACCTATATCCTCTGCTCTTTTCATGCTGATGACAGACTTTTTCGAAGTAAAAAAAGTGGAATTGAGGCTAAAAGCCTGTAGGTCCATCACGAGTACAACCCTGCATATGGAGGGGTAGATAATAAAGATAAATCCAAATACCACCCTACTTGTACTAGGGCCAAGTAAAAAATACTGGTTAAGATTTTTGAAAACTATTTAGACAGTGGCGCTACTCCAATTCTTATATTGTATAAACAAAATACAGATAAACCCATGGAGCGTCCACCACATTTACAGTCATGATTTAGAGTCCCTGAAAGATGACAGTAAATGAGGCCAAAGATTCACCACCTGCCAAGCCAACCCTGGTCCTGCTGTAGACATGGAACATAAGTTGATTCGACATCCAGGTGTACGCCTTCGTAAGTGTGTTGTATGTTCAACAAAACAAAAAAGCTCTAAAGTCATTACTGGAGTGGTCCTGCTGCAACTCGGTGTCCATCCTACCTGTTATGGTGATCATTAAGCATTTTGGAGGCCATCAGGGGGAGGCAAGAGGAAAAGGAAGACTCATGAAGAAGTTGACTCTGGACTGAAAACTCCTTTTTATACACACCAGATTGTAAATTTATGTACATAATATATTTTTTAATTACTTAATTTTAGTTATTGTTGATTTTTAATTGTGATAGTTTGTGAAACTGAACACATTTTAGAGACTGAAAGTGAAGAAAGACTCACATGTTTAACAATGTAGTACACAATGTTTCAAAATATCACTGACTTTTTAATACGTGATACAATATTGATCGTATTTTTGCTCTGAGTTAATTCCTGTCAATATGTAAACCCATAAGATGTATATACTTTTTGGGTTCATAATTAAATTACCTACAACTTGTATATCTTGATTTTTATTTTCATAACATTGGTGAAATGAATATCTAAGCTTCAAAGTGAAAAAATTAAAACTTTTTTTTTTTTTTTGTCAAGATTTACATCAGCAAATATTTACCATGTAAAGGTAAGTCATATCAGTATTATTATCATATTCTGTGATCTTTTCCCTGAAAAATAATGATATATAATTATGTATATTTACTTTAAGTAACAGTATATAAAAAAAAAACTTTCAAACGCTTGCAAACATACTGAAAAATGCCCAGCACTTAAGGCAGTTCTAACCAACACTTGGAGGTTAAATTTATATTTTTGAAACAATGATACACACACACATAAATGTACCTTACTTTTCCTGGACTGCTAGGATAATCTGACCACTCGGGATGGGATTATATGAACACTCGGAAGGGGATCATATAAACTTATATAAAATCTATGTATGGGGGTGTCATAACTTAAATAAATATATGTATGCGTACATCAAAGCCATATAGAATAATTTAAATGATTACTCATTTATTTTTGAAAATCACTGGTGAAAAAAATATTCTTTTAATCATTACCAAGGAGCCACTGTTAACTGAAATGTATTAATTAAAGTGCGATATCAAACTAAATTATTGATCAGATGCATATTACACAACAATCCTTGTCATAATATATTCTGCTTTCAGGTAATAAGTAGTAAGGTTTAGGTCATATATGATGTGATATTATATGTTGGCTTATACTTCTCAAAACTTTGTAACCTGTCCACCTATCATATAATCTGAAGCATTGAAGTTGATATAATAGAACATAAGCCTGGAAAACCAGTTAGTTTTGTGTAAGCACTACAGCAAATAAATAGAGAAAAACTTAGAACAATAGTAGCTAATCTTGATTGGAGTAAAATTGGAAGGTTACCAAAAGAGGTTACAAATTTAATAAACAATCACAGGTCACATATTATTTAGGTTGAAATAATGAAACGATATCATCATACCCAAAACAAAAAAAAAAAAAGATTAAATAAAATATGTTGGTAAATCTTAAGATCAGTGGACTACCGCTCCAATCAATCGTAATTTTTTGCATACTAACAACAGGTTAACGTAATTTCACATCACCGAATAAAAATAGTCCCGATTATCGACTAAACCATATAGAAAACCAAGGTTTTTATTCGGCAGTAAAATGTTGGCCAAATTAAACAAAAATACATAAATAACGATGATTTTCGACTATCAAACTAAAAACAATGGCTGACTCATGGTCGTTTTGATGAGTTCGACAGTAGGTCACGTGGACAAACAGAAAAGTTTTCCGATTGGCCGGGCGGGTCACGTGAAAAAGCCTATAGGACGGCTTTCGATTTGAGAACCGCCCAGAGCCGTAAACAAACAAACCCACATGGACAAGGGAATAATTAGTGAAGATATTAACATTGGCTGTGCGATGGTTTCTAAAAAGACCCTAGCTTGCCCTATTCAAAATTCAGATCACCGCGATGCTTGCCCGGGCTGCTTGCTCTTTTAGAAAAAAACATAAAAATTTAACTCGAGCTCTGCAAAAGTCCAAGGCCCAGATCACGCCATGACTGCTTACACACACAAAACTCGAGACAGAACTAACGCAGGTTTTCATTACACGGCCAAAAGGGTAAGCGGCGCGCGTTTTATCACTGATAAGAGATAAGACGAGTTTTATAACTAGAACTATTACCTGGACTACTGCCTCTACTAGAAATCCATTCTCAGATTGGCAGGTAAGCACCACATCATTTTGAAGTTAAAAATTACCTGAAAATTCCAGAATATTCTTTTTAGTTTTGTCATACAGTGTTTTAAATAGCCGAAACGGTATAAGACTATATCCTCTTTTGATACTTGATTGGCCACATTGTATTTTAAACATTAAATTATTTTATAAAACGTCTGCAATTACCAAATTAAACCTGTTAAAAAAGTTTCAAGTATAATTATTTGTTGGCTTATACTTCTCAACTCAAAACTTTTGTACTGCCACCATCATATAATCTGAGCATTGAAGTTTGTAATAATAGAAAAAAAAAAAACCAAAAAATAAGCTGGAAACCAGTTAGCTTTATGTAAGGCATTACAGCACATAATAGAGAAAACTTAGAACAATAGATAGCTAATCTTGATGGAGTAAAATTGGACAAGGTTTACTGCAAAAGAGGTTACCATAAGTTAAATAACAATCACAGGTCACATATTTTTAGTTGACCATAATGAAACATATCATCATACCAAGTTTAAATCAAAATATGTTGGTAAATCTTAAGATCAGTGACTAACCGCTCACATATTCATTCGTATTTTTTTGCATAATAACACAGGTTTAACGTAATTTTCACCGAATAAGAAAATAGTCTTCCGATTAATCGCTAACCATATAAAAAAACCAAGTTTTTTTCCGGCAGTAAAATGTTTGGCAAAATGCAAAACACATAAATAAACGTGATTTTTCCGACATATCAAACTAAAAAACAATGGCTGCTGACCCAATGGTCGTTTTTGATGAGTTGACAGTAGTCACGTGACAAACAGAAAAGTTTCCGATTTGCCCTGGAGCCGGGTCCACGTGGACCTATAGGAACGGCTTTGATTGACCCAGCCAGACGTAAACCAAAACAACATCCCACATGGACAAAGGAATAATTAGTGAAGTTTTATTGACATGTCCAATAACTTATCAACAAGTGCGATTGGTTCTTGTCACATGCTAAAAAGGACCCCCCTTTTTAGCTTTGCCTATTCTAAATTCAGATCACGGCGATGCTTGGCCCGGCCTGCCTTGCGTCTTTTTAGAAAAAAAAATTTAACTCGAGCTTGCAAAGTCACAAGGCCCAGATCACGCACATGACTGCTTACACACACAAAACTCCAGACAGAAACTAACGCCTCAAAGGTTTCATTTACAGGGCAAAATGGTAAGCGGCGCGCGTTTATCACTGATAAGATAAGACGATTTTTATACTAAGAACTATTACCTGGGACTACTGACCCTACGAACTAATAAGATCAAAAAAAACGATTAAAATTGCAATGTCAGTCAGGTTTTTTTTTAATTTTATTTTTTTTCCAAAAAATTTTTTTGGGGGGGCGGAGTAAATGGCTACGGCGATTAATCGGGGATTATTTTTTTTCGTGTGAAATTACGGTTTAACCTTGTGTTAGTATGCAAAAAAATTACGACGATCGGAGCAGGTTGCGGTAGTCGCTGATCTTAAGATTTAACCATATATGTTTGTCAATCAGCCATCAGTCAGCCAAATAGATAAAGATCAATTTGACTTTGGCTGAAAAATAGCAACTTCCAGTCTGTATTTAATTGACATGCGTGGTAACATTGTTTATTGCTAAGGCTGTGTGGATATTTGGTTATAATGATGTAAATCTCATCAAAATATGAACTATGAAAGAATTGTTCATTTTGTATATATCTAAACGCCTCTTGATACCCTCCATTAACTGCTATTCTATATATCACCATCAAAACTAATTTGAACTGGACGTATTCTGACTTATTTTCTTAAGGAAAATTTACTCTATCAATCTAAAGAACCAAAATCGAGGTTTTTGTGTCTTACCTACTAAGAAATCCATTCTCAGATTGAGGTGGAAAGCACCACATATTGAAGTTAAAATTTTACCACTGAAAATTCCAATAATATCTTTTTAGTTTTGGATCATACAGTGTTTTTAAATAGCCGAGGATTATCAACTATTCCCTTTTGATACTTGATTGGCCACTGTATATTTTTAAAACATTAAAAAATTATTTTATAAAACGTCTTGCAATTACAATTCAACTGTTTAAAAGTTTCTAAAAATATTGGACTTATATTTGTATACTAGCCAAGATAAAAACTTTTTACAATATTGGGAATGCCACCACCCTCCTTGAAACTGTTTTATTTTGCATGAAGCCTTGCTAATCTTACTATATACCTGATCTAACTCATATTGAAATTCTCTATTCATCTAATATTTCCACCAGTTTGGTCTGACGTTCCTGCCTCAAGTAAATCCCCCAGGAAATTGTCGGCAGTTTTCCAAACCCCAGGTTCCTTTAGTTAAGCTGGATTATGCCATGCAATCACCCTACAATCTGCTGAAGAAATTCGACAACATTTTTCAGGCAATTATGCTATCATGAATTGTTACTAACATTTGGCTATTATTCTCTACTGCATTATACGCTATACGCTTGTTGTCGCGTCTGCTGTAGAACCATTTACATCTGCTTGCTAAGAGCTGCTTGTCAACTAATCTACAAATCTGTTGTTTCTTGTTCCAGTTCAGCTATTGATCAAATTCAGCCATTCGCTCCCGACACCTGAGACATTTCCCATGAAACTGTTGAAGGTGGATCAAGAAATCCCGCCCCGTAACCAGATCACTCTGCCCTGTTACCGGCCTGTCGGAAAATCTGGTACATCATTCACCTCTCAGGCTGAAAAAAGTGATACATCACTCAGGACAGGACCATAGTGCCGAGTGATCGACCTCCTCTATCTCTAATTGGCATTGGTGCCATTGCTAGGAGGTATACCTGTGTCAGAGATTATTTGTCCATGATTGTTGCCATTTAACTTATTATTGGAACCATTAAAAGATACTTCACAATATCTAAGTATTTTTAATATGTTGTCCTAGAACTAAGTTAAAATAATCTTGTGACTACACATTTATTTTATTCTTTTTTCATTTCATCCTTATATCAGTTTAACGGAAAGGAAGAGAGTAGTATTATTAATTTGGCCCAAACAAAAATTCCTTGATGGTTTTGCCTGTTTGTAATATTTACAGAATTCCTAATACATGACATAATTTTTGATTGTATGTATATATCACCATACACATGCTCTCTTTCCCAATGTACCAACTTTATACTATTTTTAAATCCTATTTATACCTATTTCACCTGCTTGTATTTCTTGACTTTCTTCTTGCATTGTTTGATCATATCATTGGTAGTATGTTTTGCGCTTACTTGGTTACCAAACATAATTAGATTGTGTAACGGGTATAGGCCTAGCCTGTAACCTAAATCAACTTTTACAATTAAAAATAAATTCGAGAATAATATAATACAATAAATAATATTTTTCTATTAATAATAAATCTAAAT
>NW_025787006.1:0-16633 GCF_021130785.1 Homalodisca vitripennis
TACAGGTAAATCTTCTCCAGAAGTACTCGATTAGGTTGAATGCTGGTTACCTATCAAACTAGGTTAGAAAAACACACAGACCTTTCTGATCATCAGCGAGCAGTTACTCCAAAATATAGAGGATGATCCAGGGTGGTTTAGGATGCCCCTCGGAACAGCATCCATTGGACTCCACATACAAAGAGGTTAGGTTGCTTTTTTGACAGGCCAATGCACACTGGAAGGGGATTCGTTTGGTTGAGTTGTGCGGATTTAACTTTGGTGAAGATGCGACTCACTCTCCAACGGAGAGATATCGTAGACATTACAATGACAAAGATTGACAATTATCTAGGACACCCGTAAAGGAACGTTTTATGGTAATGAATTGTCGTGGTTATCGGTGACCTTTAAATTGTGAAAGCTTTGGTGTGTGGTTTGAACCCGTACCACGATTAGCCAAGCTACATACATTCTTGAGAATGGTGGGGGGGGGGGGGGGATAGCAAGAACAGGACGTAGCTCGTGATTGAAGATGGGGAGAGTGTATCCAATTTCAGGCAGGGCCGGGTTATTTCATTGACAATTCGGAATGTTTCTTTTTCTTTTTCAAATCGGAAACATTTGCACGTAAATATTGTAGGTTGGAGGTGTAAGTGGGCGGACTGTAAGTTCAGCTTAGCGGTTTCGGCCCGCGAAAACCAATGATCTCTTTCACACACCCTATGTGTGTTGCTCATCATCCAGGTTTTTGAAATGTGAGGACCCAATTTAATAAATGAAGTACCGTCGAAGGTACTCGAAAACAGAATTGGAGAATGAGGGTACTGGGATGGGGTATGGCACAGCCAATAAGACCTGGTTGGCAAGCATGATCGGGCCTTATTACGGAAGAGCCTTGCAGCGCCTCCATTGCCTAGAGAAGTCGAAAAAGCGTACTGGTGGACAGACAGACGGACCGCAGAGTCCTTTACAGAGACGAATGTCTGCTATTCGGCGCGTTAGGGTTTCCTTACTAGGGTGAAAAAGAGAGATCAGGACGTTTTATATGACGCTCTCTTGGAATATAGGAGTGCCAAGAAATAAGGAGGAAGGCGCCCGCAACAGTGGGAAGAGCTAAGACATGGCGTTAAACGCTGTACCCCTGGGGTCTAGGGATAATGCGTAAAGCTGGGCTTAGCTTGAGAACCGGTCTTCTACTCTCTCTTTCCAACTCATCCTAATGAGATATTATAGAGGTGTTATGTGGTAACCCTGATTGTATGGCATGGCTGCTGTTTACAGATTGAAGTATTAAAGAATGCAAGCAAGAATACTGCAAAATAAGGCTCCAAGGCCAGATGGAATGCCCGATGAAGTGCTGAAGTTACCTGTGTGGAGATGAGTGCACAACCGGTAAGTGACTCCTGAGGATTTTGTACATCTCGCTGTTTTGCAGGTGTTGCGAAAAAATTTTCCAAAAATCTTATGAGAAAATGCCAACGACATGAGTCCATGAACCAGCATAATTGTATGGGGGAAATGGTATGTTTGAAGACTGTGGAATGGGGGACACATAATTTCTCTATGGTTCCCCATCAGCGGTGTAGGGGTGAATCTGTAGACCTCGATGTTGCATGAGAAGGCTGTTGCAAACAACAGAACTCCTCCAGGCTAGTTAAAGGCGGATTCAGGAAGCTGGCGGATCTTCTCTGTATACGGCAAGTATGGCTTCAGGCAGGGGAAGTCATATCAATCGATTGGTGCCATCAAATGGGGATGGTAGAGTACATTTCAGATAGTTACTGTGGGCCCATATCTAGACATCAAGAATACTTTTAATTAATCAAGATCGATTTTCTGGGTTTTGATATTCTTATGACATAGGCTACAGCTATTTTTGCTCGTACCACCATAAGATGCAACACTTGGGGTGGTGATGCGAACAGTAATAATAAACGATGGGTAATAACTAATGGCTCCAGAGAACATGGGTTACCCTAACAACTCTAAAAGGCTCAGTAAGGGGTTCCTGCTCTATTCTTACTCCAGTTATTGCCAATACCACGGTTTATCTTGAGATCGTACACTACACTGGATGGAGAAACTTGCATGGTTAGGCGGGCTTCTTTCTTAACTCAGTTATTGCCAGAACACAACGGTTTATCTTGATCGATACGTACCTACACTGGATGGAGAAGAAACTGCGATGGTTTAGGCGGGCTTCTTTCTTACTCAGTTATTGCCACAGGCTCCACGTGTTATCTTGGATCGTACCCTACACTCCGCGGATGGAGAAAAACTGCATGGTTAGGCGGCGCTTCTTTTACTCTACTCAGTATATTGCCAGACCACGGGTTATTTTGGGATCGCTAAACCTACCACTGGGATGGAGAAAGCAAACTGCAATGGTTTAGGCGGGCTTCTTTCTTTTACTCAGTTATTGGCCAGACCCAACGGTTATCGTCTGGATCGTACCTACCACTCGATGGGGAAAAACAGGAGTTGCCACGCTTTGCCCCCTTTTTTGGAGGATATTCGATCTCAATCAAATATTACAACATATATTAAAGTTTTTTTATAATATATAAGACAATAGCAGGTGGGTGATAAAGACTTCAGCTTTGAATCTTAGGAGACCCTGCGCTGCCCAACAATGCTGGTCTGTTACCGTCTTTCACTTTTTGTTGACTAAGCTAACCATTAGGACCTTATGTTGAATCGACTTAACTCGGGCAGAATTATTATTATATTGGTTACTAACATAAAAAAAACGAGAAAAACTATTATCCACGAAGTCCAACTTAATCACTTATACAAACAGTAACAAGGAGGTATTTTGTAGGCGTTAAGAGAGACCAAAAATAATAACCTACATGGAATGACCATTTCAACGCAATTTCTCACTTAACTGTAATTTGATATTTATTTCTTTCAATTTTACGGTAAACTCACTTAATCTAACTTTATCCGAACTGTTATTGGAAAGGATATTATCTCTTAAAGAACTCTAACATTTAATACATATGTATTCGCAATAAGCTGCATATAAATGACTCTTTATGAAATGGAGATTCCATTGAATATGTAATGGAAATCTATTTGGTGCCTTATTTCATGAAACAACCAGCGCAAAACGTGATTACAATTTTGTTAACCATAGTACTGACAACTAGTACTTAACAAGCAAGTGCAATTTTTTTTCCAATAATTCATCCTATACTTTTACAAGATATTTAAGAAATTTATATTGTAAATTGGTTTTTACATCCACATTGATATTGGGCGCAACATGTTTCCTACTCGCTCTACAGCGGTTAAGTAGGAACGTCAAAGGGCAAATGTAAAAACGTTGTATAAAGATGATGTGGCGAGTGTTTAAAGTTGCAGGATAAACATGAGGCAGTTTTGATACGGGACAAGCCAAAGCACAAACATAGACTTGCTCCAAAGCGAGATGGCCGTCATGTCCATGTTTACAGAGGGAGGTAAGCACTTCATCCTAGAGTTGTCAAGCAGGAAATGTCAACTAACATGAGTGCGAGATCTCAAACAAGAAGCTGAATTGAATTCCGTGTTTGAGATTAAAAGTATAAGATGGTTTCTTCTTACGTTTATCTAACCCTGAGGGACCTTTAATTCTTTTGTAACGAGGTTCGCCCCCCTCTCCTCCCTCCCGCCCCCCCATGATTGTGTTTATGTCCTTAAGTGCGTACACAGGCTTGTAATTATTTTATATGCTTGAAAAGACGCACATTTCCCCCTAGAAATTGTTAAGAATTTAGTATTTCTACAATTTTATTAAAAACTTTTTAGTCCTGTTTTTTTGTTTTCTTTTGGTTTTTTTTTTAAAAATAAATACTCAGAATATATATTTTATGTACGTTTTATATGTATTAATCAAAAATTTGGGTTGAAGCGCGTATCCATTCTTATAATCTACACTCGATACGTAATTGAGACAGAGATGAACAGGAAAGTTCTTTTTTGAGGACAATCTTTACACTAATGTCTGTTTAGATAGTACAACCTTAACAGCCTTTGAATGGAAAACCAATTCTACGTGAAAAAGTTATGTTATTTTCCGTAGAGTATATATTCCACCCGAAGAAAATTCAAGTTACACCATTGTAGCTTACCAGCCTTTAGCATCAACGTTTGTAAAAAATAACAAAATATTAAAATCAAATAGCCCAAAAGAAATTTTAAATACTAATAAATTGAGACTTTAAAAAATATTAAGGGAAAAAAATAGTGAATCTGGAAAACATTTGTCATAGTTCACAGCAAGGAGTTAGGAAAAGTGGGTAACCGATTCTTGATAGTCAGTTTGTTTTTTCGTTTCTCGAACATGAATGTAATATTTTTCATCTCTCAGACGAATAGGGGCATAATCACTAAACTATCCTTAAGAGTTCTGAGTTATTGAGCATTGAATACTTCTACTTAAAATTATACAAAAGGATTTCTAGATTATAGAGTTATTTCATGACATACAGTTGTTTTACTAATTATTAGTTAAGAACTTAGGAGTTTATAAGTTTTACTCTAGCAGTGTATACGTAGGTACCCACAAAATGTGTTGAAAATCAGGGACTCCATATATTCAAATTTAATTGAACGATTCTAAATACTCCACAGAATAAATTGTGATCAGTCACACTGGAAGCTATACCAATATATATCTTAGACCTTAACTTTAAATAACAGTGTTTTTGGGACTCTGAATTTGGAGGGTTATAAGACAGAATTTTGTAAAAACTACCCGTGAAAATAAGTCAAATAGCTTTTTTTTTAGTAAAGAAACTGAACTATTTATTACTATACCAGATGAAGATCGAATCTAAGCTACTCAGTATATTATAAATTTTGTATTATATTAACAAATTTCTAAAAAGTTATAAAATTTCAGCCCTAGAAATTTCCAATATTTAATGTGGTCCTCTACTTGATCCTGACTATGTATTGTGTTTGAAGTTTATTTTCGACGAGTTTATTTTCATGTTCCGTAGGTGGTTGGTAGACGAATGACAGACGTATATCCAACCTGCTATACCTGCAAAGTTATCTGTATTCCTGTAGTTCAGTTTTTAATGATTAGTTTTTTATTAAGTGCAATGGTATAAAACAGTTAATGAAGTTCACCCGACACCAACATGGGTGGTTGATGAGTCCCTGACAGCCGTGCCACAAACGCTTTTGGTATGATTTGTTTATTTTAACCTAGTTTGGAATTATGTGACTAGGTTAGTTATTATACCTGAAAGACTAGAGATCAGGATTGGCAGATCTTGAAACGTAGTGTTACTGATTTTTTATGGTTTATCAACTGAACGATGGCAAATGTCCGGAAACATCCTGTTTTCCCTTCCACAACCCTGGGACTATGTTTATCGCAGGAAATATATATCTCCTTTCATCTAAGGACATATGCAATAAAATAACTCGTTCTTAATTTATTTCCAGTTCTTCTTCTGAGCTTATACGGGGCTCACACCCCAATTTCAACTACCTGCTATGTGTTAACAAAATTGTAATCTTATGGCTAGACAGTTACTTGTACAGTAGCTTGTTCAACATTAACGCACTTACGATGTAATAAATTATTGTACTCTATGTAGTTTAGAAAGGAAGTATATTTGAACACATACTATAATCAGTGTTCATCATTAAAGTTTTAGATAGGAACGTGAATATTTCAAAAAATGCTTATTGTTTTAGGCTTTGCACGTGTGTGAGCAATCTGTTTTCTACTGAATTATATTTCCAACGTTGGAATTTTGAGTTCGCCTTTTTGCAACTATCAATATTACGATTTCGAATAACACATAATGTGTTTACTGTTAAAGCGACTTTAGAGACAAATAGGTACGTATCCCCGGTGGAATTTTCGAAATAATTGAAGAGACCTATTGTAATAAACCAGGGACACAAGTGTGTCCATGCGCCAATTTTGACTGTACCAATCGGTCCACGAATGTTTACATGATTGAGTAATCACTCAGAAAGGACACCATTAATATTTTTTACATACATATATAGTTATTAACATAAAAAATTTAATTTTTTACTACTACAAAGTTAATATTTTAATACTATCTGCATGTACACTTTAATTAATAGTTACTCTAAGCCAATTTCCCTACCGTTTTTATATTAAAATTGGAGTTAGTTAGTTTACAAAACTTAACATCCTTGCAGTTCATGCCCAAAGTGCACGTAATATAGCCCACAACCTATACTTGATATGGTTTAGTAGGGACACAAATACAGACTAAATACAAATACTTTTAGAATTTATTCTATTCAGGACGGAGGGGTGATGGTGGAGGGGGGGGCGAGAGGTGCGGTTTTGTCGAATTTATTAGTGTTCTTGTTTGTACTTGAGTATGAAATCTAGTTGTTTTCAAACGAGACCTATGATTTTATCTTAAGACCATACAAATAAAAAGGGTCATACAAAGGAATTATGTTTAACATAACGTAGTCTAAGGTAAGAAAGGTTGTTTCAAGGCAAAAGGTAGAGTTTAGCTCCATTTCATTCACCTGTCGCTTTAGTGAAGCGTCTGGAAGCCTAATAACTGTTCACATATTTAACTCCTGGAATCTGCGTATCAAACGGTCTGTCCATATAAAGACGGAGTCCACCAATAAACTCTTGGCATCGTTTTCAAGTAATTAACGAGTCATTCAGTGCAGATCTACTCGAGGAGGTGTTCTCATTGTCCCTTTAAAATGTGTATAGGTATGAGGTGTACTAGGATATTGAGGACACAATTTAACAATGGTGTAAGGTAAACGGATAGCTTTACATAGTTTTAACACTTATAGCTACAGGAGAAAATGGCTGATTTTAATGTAAACTGGTTTTGCTTAGGCTCTCAATTACAAGGGTACTGCTCAGTGCAGATTTCTGAAACTTGCCACTGTCAAATCTGAATGAGATAAATGAAAACAACCGAGCTTAAATCTTGAGTAATCACTAGATGCTCGCTACTAGGGTACAACCAGGCAAACCTCTTTTGTAGTCCCTAGGTGTATCTGATACCGAGAAATGATGGAAAGAGTTTGTTTTGAACTGCCGGTCATCACCGACTGTTGTGATCAGGGTCAACCTTTTCAAAGTTGGGTTTATGGCATTATATTGTATTAACTTCTGTATATCTAAAGCACTTCAATTTTATACGTTATCTCTATCAATGCTTTCTTTTTAAAAATTTCCTCTCATTTCTTATGGGCTGCCTCCACTGGAAACTAAGGAGGTGGCACTGTAAATTATTGGTTTTAATATCATTTTCATGATGCCACTAACAATATGTAAAGTTACAAAAAGTTTCTATTACCTCCAACGATTAAATAAATATTTGACCCAAACCCAGAGACTTGATTCACATTTTGTATACATAAGTACTTTTTGTTTCATTCAATGTTTTATTATTTAAATTAAATAAGGCTTTATTGCCATTTATAACAATTCTTTAATGGTAAATAAAAGTCCGTTTTGAACAGGTATTTGGTCTTACCGATCATATGTTAGTTTTGCTTACTTATATAAACGCATAATTGAATGCACAGATAAAGATACGGCTCAAATAACAAAATAATAGAACTCGGAAAAAGTAAGAGCTCTGTGGTGTAATTGGTAGCCACATTCACCCGGCAAGTGAGAGATCGCAGGTTCGACGTCCCGGAGCCGAGAAAGTACTTTTCTGGTGATTCAAATGTTGTTAGAATAGAATAGAAATAGGTAATAGAATTAGAATAGATATAAAAGGAAGAAATTCATTTATTTATTCACCAATCATACATGTATTTGGCCCCGTCTAATTGTTAGAACTTTGTCAGCGGGGTCCAGGTAAAATATAATCAGTTTTGTGATGTTACTGGTGGAAAACAAAATCAAAAATTATACATATAACATAGTGCTAGCAAAGTACAATCTATTGGAGTCCTACTAGTGGCACAAGTGGGCAAATCCATGACAGTCGATCAAAAGGTGGCTACTTATTAATACAGTATATACCGCTGCCTTTAAATCTAAATCCAATCCAAAGGAACAGCAAAACACATCATTGAATACAATCATAGCAATGCTATAATTACAGAGTTTCCAGATTACATTAATATAGCATATACAGTTTTATTAATCTTAGAAGTCATTTTGATTTTATGAAATCAACGTGAGGGTATAAACCGTTATGCAGCATTGGATCATCCAGCTGTTTAATCACAAAACTTACAGCGTACTATAGTTACATCTACAAACTGTTTCCATTCCGAACCCATCCCTGGTTTCGTGAAGGTTATTGGGAATATGAATATAACCTAAAAGTTAAACCTTGCAGTTGCCATTAGCACGTGTAATTTAAACAATTCAAAATAAAATAAAAGTGATTGCTGTTCAAATGTCGGTAAATAAACGCAGCTAGTGATGCCATTTAATTTTAATCCTGTTCCCTTGAAACCTTGATTTTACTTTCTTTAAGTGTTTTGTGTTACGGTTGTGGTTTGTGTCTTCCTAGTGGTTTTGTATCTCTGTGTTGGTGTGTCATATATTTTTTAACAAAACTAACCCACTCTTTAAAGACTATTTAAAACAATTAATATAAATAAGTGCAAACAACGTGAAAAATGGACATAAATCCCGGTTTTTTTTCTAATCTCATCCTCTCCCCAAGATTTATAGTAGAATTGCTTCCAAAATTGTAAATTTTTTCCGAAACACATTGATTTTAACCGCAATGTTTGAAAAAACCTTTGCAAGTTAACTGTAAATTATTAACTGATTAATTATATTCCTAACCACATCTCAATAATTAATCGTATTGGCCAAAACTATGAACCCCGTATACCATTGCTCTAATCCTGAGGGTCAAGCCCAGCAGTACATACTGCAGGTGATTTTATAATCCGGCCAGGTCCACAATTCCAGAGACATATATTTTAAGTACATGGGCTACTCTATCATATTTAAGTCCGAAAGCATCCATCAAGGTTTATTTATCCGTCAGTGCAGCTTCAAAATGTTGAATCGGCATATTGACATCATTGATATGCTTATCATATCATTTGATGTATTATTATTAAATTATTATTATTGAAAAACGTAAGTATAGACCTCACCTAACTTCTGCCAAGCTGCGTGGTGAAAAGTTATTTGTAATAGTCCCACTGGGGATATTAAAACAAGCTTGTCACATAATCAAAGTAAGAAATGGCAAACAGATTCACTAAAAATCAACAATTGTCACAGTTATGTGGTGCCTTATTGAGCCAGACCGTCTATATAAATAGCAATCGACCCGTACACCCCAGATAACCAATTTAATGCCAATACAATTGTTCGTATCCCTATAACATCCTAATGCATACCTTAAACTAAAAACTACGGCCCTATCTAATTAAAATACAATATTGTGTGATGCCCACATTAACTAACATATAAACTACTATATAGTTTAAACTAAATTAATAATTAATCTGATTGTTAAAAAAACACACATAACATTGAGAAAGCCTTTACCTACTAGCTATATCACAAACCTGATTTGCCACCACCATGAACTGACCGAACCAATTTCAATAGAACAATAAATTTCCAGGAGTATTCCTATTATATCTGTTTAAAAAAACAGATCAGTTAACAACTTAAGACACCTTAAAAATAATGTAAACTAGCATGATAAATAGCTCCTTTTATGTAGGCCCTAGGCATTAATTACTGATAATCATTCAATACAGCAATGGCAATGTCATTCAATTGGCAATGTCAAACCAAGTTCAACAGCTGAAATACAAAAATATTACAATTAAAAGTACATTAAGGGAGAATTTAACAGAAAACAAAGGCCACACTGCTTACACCAAAATCACCATTAGTGTTGAGAAATGAATTAGGTATCTTCAAAAACAGCAATGCAGCCAACACCTGCCAGTTACAATAAAACGGTCATCACCACATATATTTCAGTACTTTGAGTTATTTATAACCCATAATTTGATCCCCTTAGATTCAATTGTGGGTGTTGGGCTACTTGGAAACTTCACATGGTGTAACCCCCCCCCCCCAAAAAAACCGGTATGGTTAGTTGGTTTTATAGATGTGATAACCGTAAATTAGTAACATCTATGAATCATTACATTTTTCTACAGTATAATAACGGAGAGCGTGCGACCCCTCGACAAAACTATTATATATTTCCGTAATAGAGAAAAAGTAGTAATTTCAAAACTGGTGTCAATCAAATTAATATGAAACCAATATTAAACCAAAATAAATTAAAAGATAAACTAAATAGAACAAAGTACATCAACAATTGCCGTACGCCCAAATCATGAAAACCTGGTAAGGTTAGGTCACCTTCAAGCACAGCAAATCGGGAAAGCAGCCAACGCATGCAGTATCAATAAGCGATCAACCACAACAGTTATTCGATAGTTTAGATAATTCCTGAGCTGACGCATAATTGATACCACCCTGAGATTTTAAATTGTGGGTGCTGCCCCGCTTAAGAGATCACACAGGAGTACACTAAAACCATTTATCTGGGTTTGAGTGAGAACTCTTAACTAACAATAATCAATAAAGCCTGTACACTTGTTAGTAATAATAAGCGGGCACCATCACAGCAGTTTGACACATCAGGTACAGAGGTTTTCTAATCAATAAATTGAATATCCCGAAATCTCAATTTATGGTATCCGGCCATCCCACCTCACCACAGATCAAACTTACATATAAATAAAGACTAAAAACTACATCAACCAAATTATTTCCCGAATTAACATCTACTTCTACATTCAGTAACAAAACAAGAACCCATCTCATAATCACCTGGACCTAACAACTACAATTACGCCTAATTAAACTAGTTTTTTTCATTAAAATATATAATAAAAAACAATCACTCAATTACGCAACTTCCAATCCTTAGTTAAGACCCAATTCCCAAATAAATAATAGGCCTAAATGGCCTTTAACACATTAGATTCCACATACAGAGCAAATAATTTATAAAACCAAACGAACAAAGAATTTACAGACCTAGTTTTTAAAGACAATTGTAATAAATTTAATATAAAATACCAAACAGCTAAGAAATGTAAACAATCCCTACAAACGACACAAACAATAACAGCACTCAAAATAGATAACAACAAACAATGATAAGGTCTATTTGATCTCATCCTTTGGGATTTTGGTATTGTAGCTGTAAGGACACTGCATCTTATGAGCCGCACCCCAGCCCTGCAGTAACCAATCGTACACCATAATTGTTTAAATTGTTCATAATAATTTTCCTCATTTATGTAAGGACTGGGGCAGGGTGTTATATAATGTGGGCACAATGTAATCTGCTAATCTTTCCCCCCAAACACAGTATCTTTATTTGGGGGTACTTTGAATCATTGGTGTGGTTTCTCAATGTAAATAGCTGCATATTTTTGTATTTGTAATCCTGTTCTTTGTTAATTGTTTAAAATAATTAAGGAATATGCTAAAGTTTATAATAGTTTGTCAGGTGTTAGGGTAATTAAGCTGTAGTATAATAACCATTTTAATTGAGCAATACTTTATCCAAATAGTAAATTCAAAGGCTTGTATCTTTCTGTACCTTTTGGTAGTTACTTAATTTAAGTGGCACTCCTGCAGCTGTTCCAATAAATTATTATACCATAATCCTAATAATAGATTCAATATAAGCGATTTTATATAGTTATTAAAGTTAATATTCATCTGCGGAACTAATTAACATTGTTTTTAAATCTGTAAGAAAGCACGCAACTGCCAGGAATTAATATTTTCTAATAAACTTTTTTTCAAATGTGGTCCTTCCATGTAAGGCCATTATCTAACTAACAATCTCCCAGCTATACACATTTTTCTACAAGGTTTACAATTTTTGGGCAGTCACAATGTTGCATTGAGATATACTATGGCTATGCAAACATGGGACATGATGTCGGTAATATTATGAATTGAGGTCCTGTTTGTATACATTTATTCTTCTCAAATGTATGTTTCTATTAAGACAGTCCTTGTTTGGATTGATTATGAGTTCCATATCATGCATCCATTTATTCAATTTTGGTCAAATGCCCTTCTGAAGGCAATGTTTTGAAAGCTTGTAATTAAGTTTTTATGAGATTTGCAATGAACCAGTAAATCATCTCCGCATATCCCCATGATTTTAACATCGTTTTAAAAACTCTAAATATATTATTTCATGTTAAAAGATTAAAAAGTACCGGCCCCAAAATTTACTTCCCTGTGGAACACCTTAGGTTGGTAAAATTGACTTTCCCACTAACATGTTTCGCTTCTATTTTTTACTCTAAATGACCTGTTACTGAGGTTAAGGACCTAAACCAGAAGCCAGTGAGGAGGTCCTTAGTAATTACCAACACCCCTTCAAGTACCCTTACCTGCATTTTGCCCATGGGTTCCCAAATAGTATCGAATGCCTTACTCTTAAGTCAATGAACAGTCCGGGCTAAAATGTAACACCACTTTTATCGAATTCCTGTAGTATTAATGTATTCATCCAACAGGAACTTTAATAGGCGTCTCAATACTTTTCCCTTTTTGGAATGCAAATTGTGCTATCAACTTAATACAAACAGAGCACATCTACTAAGAATTTTATTCAATGACTGAGCAAGCATAAATTTCAAAAAATTCTTTTCTCCAAGGCATGGGGAGTTAGTTAAAGAGCGATCGGTCTATAATTTTTTCACAAATCTCTCCCTCCCTAGGACCTTTCCTTGTAGATAGGTCTCACAACAAGACGTTTTTAAGGCAGGTCGGGAAATACCCCCAGTCCTAACTGCACAAGTTTTTTATAGCTTTTAACTAATGAGGCAGGGGTCACCACTACATCCTCAATTTCTTTACATTTCTTTTTCCTGATGCATTTTTTAATGTCTTTTAAATCTGACACAGAGTCCGATTCCACACCCTTTGTTTTATTGTCACAGTGTGTAGTATGATTTTCTTTATAGACTCTTCAGTCGCATTTGGTATGTAAAAATCCATGTTCTTATTTATTAATTTTTTCCATTTTACCCATCTATTCTCATCTTTATTGTTGCAAAGTATGGTTTTAGTTTTCTAGTACCCCATATTTAAACTGCTCAGCAAAGTTTATTGGAGATTCTGGCTTGCCGAACCCGTCATAGACATACATTATTTGCTCATCTATAGATCTTTTTTTTATTTTTGGCACCGGCCCAATAATTTTATTAACTCCTTTCCACGTGTTTGCCCTACTATTATTAGTCACACTGTATTAAAATAGTTTTCCTTATAATCATTCGTCCTTTTCTTTCTCTTAAAATATATTCCCCCCCCTTTGTTTTACTCTGTTCCTTAAATGAAGTGTAATTTAGCTTATGTGCAATATTTCCAGGATCGCGGCCTTCCAACACTCTAAAAACAAGCCATCCCTCTCCTTTAGTAATAAGCCCTATAGGTTATTCGGTCATCCATCTCTTTCTCTCAATTCTCTAACCTGTTTATTATTTATTCTGAAAGTCTTATTTGCTGTCATTTTATTGCTCAGTTGAAAATTGGTTTACCCAAATTGAATTAAAAAGCAAGGTTGTGCGATTAGTCACCACGGCATTATTCCTCCCAATACCAAACTTTTTCAATTCTTTTGCTTCAGTTTATTTTCCCGTTAATTCATTTCTATTTTGGATTTGATTTCGAATCTGAGCAAATTCGGGTAGGGAAAGTAAAACCATACACCTGAGCCATTTCCCCCTAACAGCTATAAGGATAATGGTCCGATATTTTTTTGGTTTTATTTTATTATACCAACCCTGTTATACTCGTCATCTGAAGATTTAAGTAAATCTCCTAACGTAAATGTGATCAATACAAGTCTGAGTCCCAACCTCCCATCCCGAAAACCTCCTCCTCTAGTGGTACATCCGAGAATCCACCGCTGGTTAAACTTTAAACCTTTTGAGGACAGTAATGGTTTCATATTTCTTGGCTAATTATATCTGAGAAAGTTCTTAATATCTAATATTAGTATCGCCATATTCAAAATCTATAATTTCCGTGCAAAAATTTACTGTTTATTATATCCCTCAAACTTCCTTCAAGGAATGATCGCGGACCACAGCCAGTTGCTCTTGAGACGGGGAGTCTATCTATAAAAGATAACAACAAAAATTTGTGCCACCGACCCACAGGTTTCAATCGGCTCAAACCATGCCACATATACATTCAAATGATTTTGCAATTTAAACTTGACCAACTGTAAACTTTAACTTTTTTTAATGTTTGTAGTATAATACCGAGGCCACCACCCATCCCTACCATATTCGACAATTACAAAAACCTTTAAAAAACCATCAATATTGATAACTGGCCCAAAAACATGTGTTTCCAGAACAATTCTAATCTCTGAACAGTACAACAATTATATTCAATTTTGGTCAATGTTTCCAACAGTATCTGTATAATAATAAAAGATATCCCAGTTTTTTCTAATTGACCTATATAGTTTACAATATTATTACATTAATGCCTAACGACCTATTTACATTCGAGCAATGCATGAACCAACTTTCAAAACATAGTAGTAACTTGTTCAGGATATGCAAGTTTATCTCCATATTCTAATTGTTATTTGATTCTAATTTATTAATTTTTTTGTAAAAAAGAGTAAATACATCCTAAAAACAACCAATCTCTAATACCAGGATGAGCATGCAAATTCAATGAGATACATTGCGTTTTAGATTAGCTAACCAATTTTGTTAAGGTCATCTAATGTTTTTATAACCAATAATGTTTTCTATCTTCCTCATTTTTCTCTTAAACCATGAATTTTTTCCATTTTTTGAACCAATATCAAACCCTGTGGTTGGTGGATCTTTTACTTGCTCTGGATTTAGCCTCCTTCAGAAGTCCACTTGAAAATAGTAGGTCCAGGTTGTTTCAATTGCAAATAAATCTTCTGACCTGACGATTTATCGGACAAACCGTGTCCTTCTTGCGCAGCTAGTAACCATGTGTTCCGCCTAGCAGTTACTGGTCCATAAACTGGATCATTATACGCGGTGTGGCCTGTCAATCCATATCCCTTCCTTTTGTAAGTCGGTGCTAGTTTATGGAATTTTGCTCGGGAACATAGGGAACATTTATTTCACCTGCCGAGGGTCTCTAACAACGATCTTCGGTCTTTCCTCATCTTCCAACTTTTCTCCACGGACCAGCGAACACCCTGTATCCTCAAGGCTTTAACTCTTCTCCCCATACTGGTCCAGGTCATTTAGGAGTGCAGCTCAGCTAAGGGATTGTCGACATAATCTTCACTCCTCACTATACCTTCTTCTTACACCTCAACTGAGTTCTCTCTTGGTGACCCTATTTTCCCATCCTCCCTTAGTGCTTTTATTTCTTCTATAATTATATCATATTTTCTTTCCTGACATAAACTCTAGAGTCCTTTTGCCACTATACCCAATCGACCCGTTTTTTTATCATTTCCAGTAAGCTATCGAGGCACTGTAGCAGCTATGTTAACTGGGACGGAATCACATATAACCTTCCTCGGAAGTAATCTCTACGCAGAGTTTATCCTTTCTTCTGCAAGTTGCGCAGGAACCACTTAGATTGACCGAGCCTTGCAAACCCCAAGCCCTTCCAAGACTTGGCCCCGAATGCTACAGTTCGCCAGAACATGATAGCACTACCCGCACATAACCTACCAAAATGACGTAGTCCCCCATCACTTGACAGCTCTTTCTTTGCATTTGCCCACATATTAATTTGGTTGCCCTCGGCTATTTTTCCATTGTAAAGACCAAGTTTAATTTAACAATTTGAGCGAGAGTACACAGGACAAAATATTACTTATTTAATATAACACAAAAAACGGCACTAAAATACACGGAGCCAAAGATAGCCCAGCCGAAACCACACACCAGTGGCCAACCAACCAGTGTTTATTTTAAAAATATTCATTAAAATTATTAATATTATAATAATATACATAAAATTATAAATATAATACTCAATATAAAATATAAAATATTGCCATTTATTAAAAATATATATATTATATACTCTTGTTACGTAATAGATTACTGATACATTACCGGCATTTTAACACAAATGTTTTACAACATTTTAATACAGGAGCTGCATTCCTTTGGGATAAAAAGTGCAATGTTAAAATTTTAATGAACCAAACAATGTTTTATTAATGTCTTCTTAGCGGTTGTCAATACTTTTTTAACGGACACATTAAACGTTTATATAATACTCCCTTCAGTACAACATGAAATACGTATCATTGCAAAATTTTTCTTAAATTGAGATTAATATACTGGTACAACATCTGATTTATTCACTCGCTTGTCAGTCATCGTAAGAATACCATATCATATCAGGTACGAATGTCGAGAACATCTGGCAAAGTGAACAATAGGATGACAGACAGCGTTAGAGAGGAAAGAAATTCTACTGTCATTCTTCTCTATTTCCTGCAGTGTATCTTACAAACCGGCTTCCAGCATATGTTAATATTAAGGAGAATAGTACGTGATTTAGGGGTTTGATAAATATCCTCAAAGATAGGTGCGGATCACAAGTTTTTTAAACTGTGGTGACTGCAAACAATTTGACACTTTTTAATATAACAAATTATTCCGTCAA
>NW_025787007.1:0-15159 GCF_021130785.1 Homalodisca vitripennis
CCACGAGGTCGCAAATATTGGTAGCGCGAGCCGTCCCGCCTCGGATTCCCAACACCATTCCTAACCAGGGCCATTAAATTTTAATTATTCACGCTTTCCGTCCATTGGTTTTTTTTTAGTTTATTCGTATTATACAGTGGTGACAATTTCTCTAAACTTATGGCGTACAATCACCACCAGGGCAGCGACCGACGGATACCAGGAGGGAAGCAGCGACCTTCACCAACAGAATCAGATAACTAAATAGATTAGTATCTATGTCATTTTAAAATAAGCTTAAGAAGTGTAAACCGGTTTATCTACTTTGAAATTAATTTTAAACATTTATTTTACAATTGTTCTCAGGTTTAACTTTAATAGAATTATCATAGTTTCAACCTTAAGCTAATTTAATACCTGTAACTTTTTTTTGGCCCCTTTTTATAAAAGTAGTTTCTTAAATATAAATAATAATTCTTAAATAAAAAAATTCTTAAATAGTATTTATTTTATATAAACTAATTAACAGTAAAGTCTTCTTTTATAAGCCTTAACTAAGTCAGAGTTTACGGACCCCCCCCCAACCCCCCCCCCCTTGGTTTAATCCAAGTTCATATAGTTTTTCATTTTTTTATAAACTAGTAACCTGAAGTACCGAAACCTTTGTATTATGTGAACCTGTAGCGACAACTAAGCCATTTTTTTCACTAATTAATCAGGTGTTATGCAGTATTTTTCTTTGTATAACAGTTTATTGACATAACTGTTCTCATTTATTTTATTACATGCCACAATTCCTTTTTTCAGAGTTTGTTCCATAAAGGCGATTAAGTCTTTTATTAACATTTATTATCCACGGAGTTCGTACATTTCCGTCTGTCCCTGTCTGTTTCAAAACAAGGGAATTCTCTCGTTTCGTTTTAATGAACAGGTTTTAAAATTTAAATTTTGACATTTTTTACCTTGTAATTTATACTTATAGATTTCTACACGCTCGCAATTTGCGTTATAATTATTTTACCTTCATATTTTTATACCGAAAGTTAAGATCTTCTTATTTTTTGGAACTGCAGTCATATTTTTTCGACACAAGTATTAGTCAGTTTGCCGTGCATGCAAGCACGTATGTGCGTATAAGCGCAGAGATTTTTCCTCCAGATCCGCGTTTTTGTATCATCTCCGTAATGATAAACGAAGTCTAATTTATTTTAATCTACATTATTCAGGATTTTACTACTCTTACAGTTAAGGTACACGAATATCTTATAATTTCCGGTCAATGTTTTTAAGGTACTACGTAAGTTATCCTTTTGAGTAAGTCAAACGGTAATGTGTTGTTTTCGTATTTGCACTTAGAATTACAATTGTTCAAACACCGGAATGAATTTATTTAAAATTATTTTGTCGACTTAAGCCTTGTATAATAACGTTTAGGGGGATGTTGGTTATATTAGAGATTAGTGTTAAACACAATAATAATAAACTGGTGCTTTTGTTTTGTGGTTAAATTACGCAGCTTGCGACGAATCATCTTGTTAACTAACCTTGAGTTACCGAATACAAGGGTAAGGTTATTGGTTGGGTGACTTTTGTTTTATTTTTGTTACAGGCCAATATTTTTACTATATCGGGTAGGAACTCTTAACCTTATGTGTTTCTAAATATCCGCTTCTCATTGGAAAATATGTTGGATTGACGAGCGTTTGTTTCAAGGCTACTTAAAAACAGTTGTATACAATAATTTATAGAGTCTAACAATGCTATGTGAATATAACTTTTATTTATTTCAAAAGAGATATACTAGCTGAATTTACAGAGTAAAATTTTTATAAAAATAAAACCTACAAACTTTTTTTAAAAAAAAAACCCCCTTTTTTTTTAACATCAATATATAAACTAATTTGTATACTAATTTATTAAAGTAACTACCTGATTCTTCTCCTCCCAGTAGGTGTTTATGGATTTGCTGTAATTTTTCTCACAAAGCTGGTCAGCCCCAAGATTGTTTGATAATAATTGTTTTATTACTATTATTGGTTTTTCAAACTCCTACCAGTCTGAATAATTTAAAAAAGTACAACATATTTTGGTACCAAGTTTTGCTTTGTTTAGCTCCTCCAAACCCCAAATCACAATCACAAATCCTGCACTCCTTATGGAAAATAAATGGAATCTTGACCAGCACTCTTAGAATCTAATTCTGAACCACAAGAAACATGGAACTAGGGATGATGGAGTAAAGCTCTAGAACAAATCTTGATCCGTGCTAAAGGATAAGAGTATCCAAAACAGTAATAATAAAGGTTCCGATGAGCGGCCAGGCTTCCCTTTAGACACGTGGGTGTGATACAGTAATGGTATCGACTATTTAACCTGAGTAATGTGCGGCACCCAAACAACATCTCAGCAGCCAAGTATGCAGCGCTATGTGGTCTAAACCCTTTGATGGAAATTGAGTAGAACCTTTAACCGTCCCCTGTAACAGTTGCCATTGACGTGACCCAAAAACCAAGGAAATTTAGTTCAGGGTCAGCAACTATGTATCTCCATAATTAAAATAAAGTGGCATTCTCCCAACTCCACGACAATGAATCTGCCACTAGATTATTTCCCTCTATTCCGAAAAAGCGCCCATTGTGATAAATTAGGTTTAATTTGAGTTATTATTTATTACATTCTTCTTTCAGTTTTACACCTTACTACAATAACATTTCCTTTTCTTTTTCTTCTCTTCTTTTGGGACCCTGCATTGGTGGCTCTGCCTGGCACTGAGGTGGATTTGGCTAAGGAGTTCACCTGCGCGTGCTCTCGCTCTTGCTACCTGGTGTTGGGTTTGGCAATTCTGATGTTTGGTCCAAACTGTCTACTATACACTTACACGGGGATGGGTGGTTATGAGATCTGCCATTTAAATTTTTTTTGTTTGAAGTATTTACAGCTTCCTTGATTTAGTATTTATTTATATATTTTTTCTGTAATCAATATTGGGAGTCAGCGACAGTCTCATTGCCTCCTATGTCGCAACCCCAAACACACTTCATTAACACATCTTTAACTATCTCTATCCTATTAATTAATTTTTTTTTTGGTTAAGTTTATAACTTAAGGCATTTAGGGATAGAGAATAATTTGCATCAATAATTGCTTTAGAACCGACATTATTGAGCATTTCCCTTATAGTCGACTTTTCAAACAAAGTATTCTCCTATATTCTACTAGGCTAAAGCTATAGCGAAGCACTCACGCCAGTTTAGTCCAATCGTTATTTATTGCTATAAATGTTTTATCTCTGTGTAATTTAGTGTTCGTGTATGGTTTTTCGTGATAGATATTTACTTTGTATTTTCGAGTATGCGTGTTACGACCTTATAATGGTCAGTTATATGTATATTTATTTGTATGTGTTAGTTATATAGAGTGGTTATCCTATCCACATATTAATGGTTATTACCAATCATTTCCTGGCCTACTAACTCTGAGCCAACAGGAGTTTTTTTTTTCTCTTGAGTTATTGTTTGTTGGCCCATTCCTTCTCGATCTGAACACTCCATTTAGGGAATACTACTCGCCATATGTCACCAAACTATCTTGAGAAACTAATAGGGTAGATAAGTTTAAAAGAACTTGTTAGCAGACCAAATCTCCTCTTTCCTTGCCTCTTATGACTGTAGTCACTAGGAGACCTCATCATTTAGATTTGGATTTATTTCTCCAATGGCCATTTCATCTTTTCACCACCTTTCCTGTATTTCAAATATTGAAAGAATATGAACAAAACAATTAATTGTATATGTTCTTCCAGAGAGGTCATGGGGACCTTTCACTCCCTCTCATTCTGCGTCCGGTAGATTGGCTTGTTGGTAGCAGGCTTTGTCTCCCGCTGCTGGGAGGGGGGGAGGGAAGTAAGGGGGAACAGGACTAGGATTATGGCCAGCTACGATGGAAGAAATATTCTATGAGTTACACAAGAATAAAATTTCCTTAACTTCTCCTTTCCTACTTGGCCTAATTTTTGGAGGGAAATCTGAGTCTGATGATGGGGCTGAATGAAGGTCGTGATTCTCAGTCAAACACGGTTTCCAGAATACTGATTCCTTTTACCTAGACTATCTTCTATAATTTAATTAAACTTTTTAAAGAAGCCCAACCTTAACCTTGGAAGAGTTAGAAGTATTTAGCAGGTATGTGACATATTGGTGATAGATAGATCTTAGTTGCTTTCCACTTATGGGTTGAAGTTGTCTGTGGGTTGAGGACTGGAGCTGTTCAGCGAGAAATGGGCGCGGTTTTCTGCACCGCCTTTCTGCATGGTAGTGTTATTTGAATATTTTAGTAAACTCCGCGTTCTAGTTTAAGATTTTTGGCTCAATTTAACTTTAACTGGTTCACTTCCAAATAACTTTCCTCTCACCCTTTCTACCACCCTTAATGGCTAAGCCTTCGAACTCCTCGGAGAAGGAGGGGAGGATGCGGCGAGTGCCGCTACAGTTTTGAATTTGGCGCGCGTAATCCTTCTGTAGCCGCGAACGCAATTGCCAGCTGCGCCGAC
The DNA here is from genome assembly GCF_021130785.1 of Homalodisca vitripennis. Classification (NCBI taxonomy): domain Eukaryota; kingdom Metazoa; phylum Arthropoda; class Insecta; order Hemiptera; family Cicadellidae; genus Homalodisca; species Homalodisca vitripennis. Next base: position 4,529 of record NW_025787007.1, read on the forward strand.
CTCTAGCCATTAGCTCAAACAATAGGAGCCTCCTACCATCCGGAATTCCTCCGGACAGGTTCTGGTAGGATGGTTCCTGCTAGGTTTTTCAGGCTGTGACCGGAGGTTGTGAAACACCACATGTCGTTGTGCAGCTTTCGAGCAGGGTGGACCGGGAGAAGTTAGCGTGGGTGGTCTAGATTTTAGTAGTTTTTGGTTAGGTGAACCTTTCGGAACTATACCCAAATTATTAGTATTTATTTATTCATCAAAGCTGGTTAGGTTTTGGAATAGACGGAATCTAGTGGCGGATCCACGGATTATTCCTCTATAAGGTCCCACCTTCCGGTCGCGACGCCACGAGGGTCGCAATATCACATCTTCATTATACTGTATTGCAATTACATTTTCTTTCTATCGTATCTATTTAGTCATAGTATTTTTTTACTTTTCAACGGAGTACAAGTTCTATTAAATAATATTAAGTTACACAATCACACTCATTTACTTATTATATCAATATAAATTTGGCGTCTGCTGTATACTATATACTACACATAAACTAATCATATATTCGTACATATAGTTTTGACTTATCGTTTTGAAGTGTCCCAGCCAACCAGTTTTGTGAAGCTGTAGCCAGCGCCAGAAGCTCGTTTATTATATTGTGAATTCAGTATATTACTCTTCGGGGAACTACTGCAAAGTTACAACACAATTTTTACTATTTTCGTTTTCATGGCAACAAGAAAAATTTTAATTGTTGGGACGAATTGTATATTTGAGGCGGTCCATTCCAAAACTCACAAAATCCATTTTTTTTCGAAATTGAGTTATTGGTATCACTGCATTTAGCAGAAAAGAGAGGAATAAAGCAGTCAGGTCATATCTTTCCAAAAACTAACTGTATCATATGGATATTTAATGCTAAAAACTAGGTGTCATTTCCAAAACTCACTTAATTTCAGTAATGCTATTCCAAAACTAGCATAATCCATCAGCCAATGGGATGGCGTTATTAATGTCATGTGATCATTAATCATCTATCATTCCAAAACTATCGTTTATCCTCTTACCCCAATGGGTGGCCTGGATTTCAGTCACATGACTTTGTTTATGTTTGTAATTTTGTCTTGCCTCTGTATTGCTGCCTGTGAATTGTTCTGTATTCACTTAATATTTTTACAATCTAAATAAGTTAATTGTGAAGTTGTAATGAGTTTATCAGAAACCATTTTATCAACTCCACCTAATAAATCAAGGAGAAGGAAATCAAATCCTGAAGAATGGAAAAAGACAAAGGAAAAGAGAAAAAGGTAAGCAGAATAATAACCTACAATTTTGGCTTATGTAGGCTAAGGTTTATTGAACTATCTGTTTGGATACATGATAGTCCAGCCATACAATTGTTAAGCTTCGGATTAATGGATGTTTTTAAACTAATGTGAGTTTGGATAAGCATGAGTCCCGGATTTCATAAAGTTGTCGATTGTTGTTTTCCAGTCATCCGGTCATTGTTTGTAGATGTGTGGTCATTGTTTAAATAGCTCTAAACCAAATTTTACTTTCTTTTAAAACCTTTAGCCTGATGAATTTGTTTGTTTTCAGGCACATGCCTACTCAAATGCCAGAACCTCCAAGATGTTTTCATAACGGCCCAACATACAAATGTAAATCACTAAGGATGTCTGACGTAAAGGAGTTCCATGATGCATTTTATAAATACCCTGTGAAGACTCAGCAAGATACATTCATCCTGAAACATATTGAAGTGTCATTACCTCAAAGAGAAAGATCCAAACAAAATGGTGGAAAGAAGAGCGTCGCAGTTAAGTACCTAGTAAAAATTAAGGGAACCAAGGACTTTAAGATTCAGGTATGTCAGAAAACATTTCTCGGAATTTTAGGTGTTAGTAGATTTCGTGTTAACAACATTGCGAAAAATTATGCCACAACCGGACAGATGCCTGTTGAAAAAAGAGGTGGCGCTAGGCTCATAGAGAAATTCCGCATTAAAAGAGAAAGTGTAAAATCCTTTATTGAAAAGCTAAAGGGAGTAGAATCTCACTATTGCCGAGGAAGAAGTTCCAGGCAATATCTCAGTTGTGAATTAAATATTTCAAAACTTTGGAAAATTTACAACTCTAGTGTAAACGAGTCTTTAAAAGTCAAAAGGACTTTCTTCAGGAATATTTTCTGCCAATATTACAATATTGGAATTGGTAGACCAGTGACTGATGCTTGCTCAAAATGTATTGAACTGCGTGAGAAAATCAAGGTTGAACAGAACCAAGTACACAAAGTAGAATTGATGATTCAGTTGAGAGTTCACAAGCTTCGAGGTAAAGCTTTCTATGCCAAACTTAGAGAGGAAAATGATAATATGGTTACCTTTTCATTTGACTGCCAAAAAAATTTAGTTAACCCTAAGGTACCGGACCAAGCAGCTTACTATAGCCGCCAGTTGTATACTTACAACTGTACAGTAGTGAAGGGATTCTTCAATATCAAAAATAACAAATGAGAATGTGTTTATATATACATGGCAAGAAAACTGAGCACAGTAAAAGTTCAAATGAAATATGTTCCATAATTTTTTGATGTTTTGTCAAAAAGTGACCTGAGTTCGTTTAAGACAATTCGATTGTGCGCTGATGGTTGTGGAGGGCAGAATCGTAATTCTATAATGGTGAATATGTTAAGCTACTTTTTGTTTGAACGTTGCCCCTGCTAATATCAAGAATATTGAACTTATATTCCCTGTACCTGGCCACTCTTTCCTTCCTTCTGATAGAGTGTTTTGGTTCGGATTGAGAAGACACTTCGAAAGATACCAACCATCACTAATCCAAAAACCTACATTGACCTATTTGCTGAGCATGGCACAGTACGCATATTAGGTGTAGACTGTTCAGTTTATAACTGGAAAGAAAACTGCTGCTGAATATTTAAAACCATTGAAAGCATGGCATTTTAAATTTAGTCTTGTTAAGAGATTTGTTTTTAGCAGAAACTAATCCAAAAACCTACATTGACCTATTTTGCTGAGCATGGCACAGTACGCATATTAGGTGTAGACTGTTCAGTTTATAACTGGAAAGAAACTGCTGCTGAATATTTAAAACCATTGAAAGCATGGCATTTTAAATTTAGTCTTGTATAAGAGATTTGTTTTTAGCAGAAACATTCAACGGAACAGGGTGTTGGTAAAAGGGGAGAGGAGTTACAACTCCAATTGCGAAAACCCCAAGTGTTTGACAAAACCTGGGTAAATCTATTAAAGATATAGTTTTTGTCCAAGAGTCAAAAAAAGGAGTTCTAAATCAAAAAGGCAAAATTAACAGACATCGCAAAAATTACTAAAAAAAAAAACATTTTGGTGATGATTGGGATCAAAGAGAAGACCTTCAGTTCTTCAAACGTTTGATGATGGAAAACGAGGGAATCACAGAAGAGGAAGTACCAGATGTGGAAGAGTATTGTGAAGGTCACCAAGCCCAAGAAGATGATTTTGTAGTTTAGTTACGTGTTTGATGTATAATAAAAAATGATATATAAATAACCATTCTTTTATATTTCACCATACTCCCAGTGATGGTCAATTAAAAGAATAGCCCCTAAGTTAGTCAAAATCACAACATTTAATTTGTTTTAAGTGTTTTATGTTAGCAAAAATTAAAACGTGTCCATGACATAACTAACTTTATTCCTAACACCATCTTTCCAAAACTATCTTTATCCATTTGGTGTCAGGGCAAAACTAACATTATCCAAACTTTAATGTTAATTCTGGAAAAAACTAGACATTCTAAAGTGAAAAAGGTTTACACTATTTTTATGAAAACATGTATCCTTCACCTGAAGAAAACAAAAAAGTAACATTTTACTGTAAAGTTATTAAATTAAACGTTTTTATTGTTTCCTGAAAAATTTCAGGAATTGGATTATGTAAGTTTTGGAATGGACCGCCTCATTTGCAAGATTAAAATAAATTTGTTATACTTTTTAATTTAATTGTTTGTGTCCAAAGCGTAATTTCAAATGGGTCTGTTTACTACATTTGTATGAATATCATTCTGCAAATAAGGTGTCTGTATGTCACAAAATAACTACTCCTTTAGCATTTTCTCCCAAAATTGGTAAATTGTGTGGATCTTTAAAGGGGAAGGGGCTATTCCTTGTTTTGTGATTGCTTCGGCAGTAATTGACTGTACAGCTGCTGAGAAACCAACGCGTTAACTTATAGACATGTGTATCAGTGTAGTTGAATCTGCTTAACAAGTGCAACGCGTCTTGTGGTTCATGAATTCGAATAATTAGTATACATCCGAGTAAACAATTTCGGTGAGCATTAATGAACTTTCTTTAAAATGAAAGAATATCCGGTGGTAAAGAAACTTAATTTCGAGATTAATAGAAACCTTGTTCAGCTAAAGAAAACCCAAACATTGTTTATAGAAAATCTTAGTTTAAATATTGGACTACAAAATCCTACAATATAAAGGTCTTTTACAAAGTTGACATTACCCATCAATGCAAAGCCAACGATTGACCGAAAAAGAGCAAACTTTTGTGTTTAAAAATGACGTTCTTAATATAAAAAATAACTATTTTCGGTGCTTGAACCCAATAATGTTCAATGCAGCGAATGAGCCGCCGCGCCGCGTATGTTTAAAATGACATAACAATAAGATCTTGTGCCTGGCCCTTTTTCTTCACATAACCAGATATTATATATTTATAAAAGGTTTTTAACAGACACACACACATCTATGTAATATAGACCAATCACAGAGCAGTCACACGTTTGCATACTTAAAAACAGTACACTTTGAACCTATTTTCTAGAAAAACGTCGTCTAAGTAGGACCACAAGTTTTCGAGTTATTAATATTCAAAGTTGGAGTTTGGTTAAAAAGCACCATAAATCGTAACCTCTATTCGTTATCACCGTAGAAAAGTTATTATTTGTAAATAGTTTCCTTTACATGTTTAATAAACTCACAAAATAAACAGGCTAACTTTTAACGTAATTCCCGTAATTTTAACTCTAATAGTTAGTCTGAGATTAACGTTCAAACTCGGGTACATAAACTTTTTGATCCGAGAGTAGTCCTCATGTATCCTATATTCAATGTTACCTGACATCACTCTGACGTAAAAAAACAATGTTCAGTTTTACAGTTTGAAAATATATTTATAATGTATTCTAGACTGTTTTGTCGAAACTTTAATATTGGTACTGCTCAAATTGATTGTACTACTAGTATTATATACATAAAGTTTATAATTGATTGCCCTACTAGTTACATACATAGTATTAATACTAATATTAATTAGTCATTCTTTCCACGAAATCACTTGAAATATCAGCGCACTTTGAAATAGTCCAATTTAAATGCATGGATTCCTACAAACTAAACGAAATCATTTACAATAAGGTATCTAAGGTAAGCGGTGTTTTGTTTACAGGTATTTAAGAAATGGCATAGGTACAAATTCCTGCACTGTCCACTCTGAAAACCTGGGCTTCTAAAGTTCACTTTAAAATCGGTGTCCTTGATGGAGTACTAGTAATGGAGTAGGCTACTATTATTTACAAAAGGTCATAGCTGACGTGGAATTATTAAAGCTGTTGGAATAAGAAATCTTCTAACAACGATAATTGAAAATAAATTCAAACAGTTTTCTCCTTAAGAGTAGATTTATTTCTTCGAAGGAAGAATTGCAACGAGGATTAAATTCTATAAAAAGCTAGAAGTTGAAAGAAAAAGATTAGGAAAATTAAAAAAAGTTACAAACTAGGGAAATAAATTGAAGATTATCAGTTTAATATGTAGCCAAATCGCAAAATATACCGAATCTCACGTTTTAAAGCATAGTTAAAGCTACTCTTTGGGTATTTCAATAATTGACGGAGGGTATTTGTTTTTAATCAAAAGTTCTGTAGTATAATATTTTCCTTTAAAATTTTATCTTTGTTATCAGTTACTAAATTATTAATCTTCTGGAACAAACTTTGTACTAATCCAATTTTTACATGTTGAGGATGATTTGAATTATAATTAAGGTACTGTCCACTGAAAGTCTTCTTGTAAAATAATGTTGTTTTAATTGTGTTTTCTTTTGTTTTTTGTTATAAAAATATCAAGAAATGGAATTTCACTGTTAACCTCATTTTCAGTAGTAAATTTTATCAATGGTCTAATTGAATTGATGTGTTTTAAAACTTCGTCTTGGATGTTAATTTTATTTTCCCCATACACAGAAGACATCATCAACATTACCGTAAACCAAATTTTGGGTTTAATACTCCAATTTTCAAAAGCAATGATCTTCAAAGTGGTCCATGAATATGTTGCTAATTTATTGGGCTGAGAACACAACCCACAGGTAAACCGGATACTTTCATTGTAAAATCTATCTTTTAACTGAAAATAGTCGTGGGCTAAACACATTACAGTAAAGAAAGTTCCCATTTTTATCACAGTTAATAGATATATGTTGTTTCGTTATCACTGAACGTTGTTATCATTAAGAAAGTCGTTGTCTAATCAAAACACAAAGCTTCAGAGACAGGTACATTGGAAAAAGACCCATTTATGGTCGTAGCTGACCATAATATCATTGTAATCAATATTAATATTTTTTATTTTGTTATTGATAAAATCTTCTGAATTCCTTGATGTAGGAATTATCCTTGTCCAAATAATGGACTAATAATAGGTAACAAAAAATGTATTATAATAAACTTTGATATCAGAGAGATGTCAAGTGGAACGTTACTATTGGCTCTAAGAGTGAATTAAAATCTTTTGTGAATTTTTGGCTGTAAGTCCATATAAAATTGTGGTGGCGTTGACTAATTGAGGGCGTTAAATTTTACTCAAATAAGAGGGTTTACCTAGTTCATTTTCACTGGTTTTTTGAGTGTCCTGCTTTTAATAATTTTCCCTCAATTTTTACTGTAGGATCCTTAATTTATTGAAGATATATCTCATCAGTACAACGTTAACACTAATTTATTAGATTTTAACTATCATACTCCTTACTTCCTTGTCCAAGATAACTGTAACTTTACCCTTATCAGCAGGAAGAATTGTACTATGGATTCATCATGTTCTTAGCGATTTTTAAGAGCACTAATCAATGAGAAAGTTAGTAAGGGTTGCTTTTGGGGTAGTCTATTTGACTTTTCCAGTGTTTGTCGGATTCAAACAACAGCCCGGTAATAGTCCTTCCTGTTCGAGGAAGTAATGATTTGGCTAGCTGAATCCTGTTGGCATAACGTATAGTCCACGCATGAAAAGTGTCCATTTGATATTGAAAAATTTTTAGGGCCTTTGCTCAAGGTTTAACTCACAATCTGTCATCCGATTTGTTTAGAAAGAAAGAGTTAAGAACAACAAACGGATTTTCGCAAATAACCGGTTTTCGGTTCGTTTTAATAACGGAACGGATTTTCGTGTAATTATTATTGTCTGGTTATTTATCGGAGGAAGGTACATTTCGGAATTCCATAAAAATGGACATATTATTTTTATATGACCATTAACCAAGGCCTTATGACAATCTTATTGATTACCTGTTTAGTAAAAAAAAACATTATGAATCGTATCACTGGAACAATATCAAGTTACCTTAAATTATAATTCAAATCATCCTCTACATGTTTTTTAAAAATTGGGAATTAGTACAAAGGGGGGTTTGTTTCCAAGAAGATTAATAATTTGGTAACTGATAACAAAAGATAAAATTTTTTTAAAGGAAAATTAATACTTACAGAACTTTTGCATTAAAACAACTACCCGTCCGTCAATTATTGAACGAGCTAAGGCCTCTAAAAACAAAAAAGTTTGCAAGCAAATTAGCTAAAAAAGACAATACTGTAAACTAATTATCATTCACTACGGTGAAACTATTCCTTATGATAAATAGGAACTTCAGAAAAAATTCGGTAAGGATAAAATTATAAATATTTAACATCCCGCAACTGTTTTTTAGTCACAAAATAATATAAGAAGCTACTTAACAAAATTTTAAAACCGAAAAAAAAAACAAACAACCAAGAAACCAAGAATGTGATATATTAATAATTGACTGTGGTTGCAACCAAGACGTATAGTCGGCGCAAACATCAAGACCAGTGGAAATTAGGTCTTTAAAAGAACATATTTATAATTATAAAAAAAGAATAACATTGAAAAAATCTAAATTAGTTGAACATTAGCAGTAAAGGAAAATCATCATATAAATTTTGGAATCAATCTAGTGTAGTGTTTAAAGGGAATCTTCCTGGACTAAAAGGAAATAAAATTAGAAAGTGCATGTAATTGACAGTTTTAAAAGATTAATATTACAAAAACATTAGGGAATTTATTAAAGTAATTTATGTTTAAACATGTTTACATATTAATATTAATTACATATTAATCTTATGTTTACATAATAATTAAAATAGGTTTCACAGATACTAACATATAAATTTGTATGCATGGAAATAAGAATCTGAATATCGGACTATGATGAGGTCAAGCCATTGGCATTCTAGAGATCAATCTTATAAAGATTATCCATTTAATTTTGCGATGACGGGGTTGTTGTGAATTAATGTACCTATTCTGTTGTAGACCTTGCTGGGACATGAGTATTTCAAAGTTTGTTTAAAAAAACCCCCGTTTAAATATTTTGTCTGAAATTATATGTTTTATTTTTTTCAAACAACAGATTGACTTTTATGTTACCCCTCCTACCAACATAGGTGTTGCAAGTTGAGACGCGATTGAGGCCCTGTGGTACAGATCGGAGTTTAAGGCCTTGGGGTCTAATTTATCAGTCACTCCTGGTAATGGAGTATGTTACTTTCCTAGTACTCGTGTTTTTTTAGAACGTGGGAAAGTATTTAATTTTCTATGTCCTTTCATTTCTGGTTAGACATTACAGACTTTCAACTCAATTTTTTATACACTTTGGCCCACTCAGTTTGAAAAGTTATGCCTAAAAACGTTGTAGACCTAGAAAATGCAAACATGAAACCGTGCTGATTGATTGTGCATACAATGAAATCAATTCTTATTCTGGCTAATGTTTCTAAGTGTTACTGATAACATTACCGGCAACGACCCTGCTTTGAATGTGTAAGCATTGCCAACCAAATGAAATCATTTTTTATTTCTCCAGTTGACAAAAACAGAAATTAGAGAATGTTATTAGGAAACTAAAAAAACAAAATTCCACTGGATATTCGTATTAATATGTCGCAGCTTGTAAAGAAAGATTGTTGTTACAATATTTTCACATATATCTTCGTACATATAATTAATTTGAGCTTTTGGACCAGGTATTTTCCCTGATAGTCTATTAAAAAAGTGTAATTGTATCCTTAATTGTCCAAAAAAGCAAACCAATTTCAGGTATAGAAACAAATTCGTACGCAATTACCCTACTCTGATTTTTTTTAATAATAATAGAAAAATGTATGCATATCTAAGGATTGGATATTATTTTTTTAAATTTACAAATTTTCAGTCTCAAAAAAACCAATTTGTGTTTTTACTGCAGGAATAAGTGGACGGAAGATGCTTTGGTGCAATTCGCTGACTCAATTTATAGTAAAAATGAATAGGAACGAAAAAAACTTTCTGGAGTTTTTTTTTTGTAGATTTTACAAAGGCATTCGATCCTAGTCGACCTTAATAGTCCTATTTAGACAAATGGAGGCAGCTGGAAGATCAGAGGGGCGTGAGTTTTTATTAGCGTGCCGAGTTCCAGCAAGTAAGAGAGGACAATCACTATTGAGTTATGCATTCTATACTGTAGAATTGCCAGGAGTCCCACAAGAGTTCAGTCATCTCGGCTAACTTAGTTTATTATTTTTAATTTAATGATTTGTTAAAACAAAAATTGTAATGGCACAATCAGGGGTGCCTTTGCAGAGTGATGTTGCTTATTTTATATTCAGATACATGTGAGGAATAACTTCTGGGAAAAAATAAAATAATGATCTGACATTTAAAAATTAAACAGTCTTATCTCTAAACTAATTCTTATTAGAAATAAATGTAAATAAAGACTAAAGTTTGGTCAATTCTGATTTTAAGCGGCCTTTTAGTTTTAAATGTGGCCTGTGAAGTATCACGAAGAAAACTTGTACAACAATTTATATACCTGTAAGCATGTAATAAAATTTACAAGAGGTGAATTTTTTAAAGTATTTAAGTGTATATTTTGACCAGAAAATAAATTGGAAAAAACACATATCTTTCGTACAAAATCAAATTAGAAGTAATGGTTAGGAAGTTTATTATTTTTTTGCAGAAAATGTTTGTTTTTTTATTTATATTATACCTTTTTTTTTTTTTATATACCTTTTCCATTTTTTTCTGGCGAACAAGTTGGTTGCGTACTCTGTATTATGCACTAAATTTACTCTTAGATTTACTAGTACGGATTCGTTGTATGCTGGGGAGCAGCTCCAACAAACAAAAATAAGACGATATTAGAGTAACTGCAAAACCACTTTTATACGTTTAATAAGAAAAATAAGGCGAGACTCTCCCCCCTCTTACCCATCTTTTACCAACAAATTAAGAAAACAACTTTTCCCCATAGTATATTTTTATTTTATCGCGCATTAAGATTATTTTTTATAA
>NW_025787008.1:0-16824 GCF_021130785.1 Homalodisca vitripennis
TGATGAGACAAGTGTTAGAAAAGAGGTGGGATTACGGAAAAGATACAATGGTAGCGTTTATAGGACACTACAGAAGGGGCATATGATTAGGTACTGAGAGAAAGGATATAGGGAGAGTATGAGAATGAGAGGATCTTGCGTGATGGAATAGTAGAAAGAATAAAGAACCTGTACGGCATATGTAAAAAACAGGGTAAGAATTGAAGAAAATAATATTACAGATACTTTTAAAAACCGAGGAGAGGTCTACAGGCAGGGAAGCATATTGTCACCTTTCCATTTCAATATTATAATGGATGAAATTTATTCTAGAATGTACAAGGAAAACAGAGGAGCAGAAGAAAAGACTTAAGTAACAATACGCATATGCGGACTGACATAATGATATGGGAAAAAATAGGGGAAGAAGAGTTAGAACGAGAGTTAAACAAATGGGACCAAAAGTGCGCGAAGAAAATATGGTTTAGAGATGAACATACAAAAATGTAAAGTAATGGAAAGTTAGAGAGAACGGGATGGAAAATAACAAAGACGTGGTTAGTTGAAGGAAAAAAGACTTGAAAAAGGTGAAGGGAAATTCTGTTATTTCAGGAGTATCATAACAGATAGCGGGCACAATACAGAGAAGAGATAGGAAACAGAATAGTGGAAGAGTGGAGAAAGTTTTTCAATATGGTAAAGGGAAGATTGTGTGGAGTTTGAACATTGGGAAAGAAATCAAAAGTATTGATGTATAAAGTCTTTATTTCCAACCAATTTTTTTATATCGGAGCAGAGACGTGGACGTGGACTAAAAATGATTTAAGCAGATTGCAAAGCTGCAGAAATGAGATTTTTAAGAGGGATAGAGAAGACTATAACAAGAAGAGATAGAATAAGGAACTCGAAATAACTAGAGAAAGATTGAAAGGTAGTTTCCACTGCAAGAGACAATGGAAGGAAGAAGCGAATACAGTGGAGTGGGGCATGTGAATGAGGATGGGAGGATAATAGAATGCCTAGAATAGCACTGGAGAAAGGAGGAAGAAGACCAACGAGGGAAGACCGAGAGGGGAAGAAGTGGGAGGACCAAGTGTGGAAAGACATAGAGAGAAGGGGACTACAGAAAATACAGGTTGGGATGAAGAGGAGACCTGGAAAAACGATAGACTAAAGTGGAGGAGGCTGGTGTACGACTGACCCGTGGAGAACGGAAACGTTCCTGGGGTCCGATGTATGAACGATGATGATGGACCCAAAGAAAACTGAGAATATAGACTCACAGCAGTCTGATGGTTGTTTGTGGGAGAAAACAGGAAAAATTTACTACTTTTACCAAATGATAAACTGAGGTATAGACCAGCAGTGATGGTGTTAGAGAACCAGAATTTACTACTCTGTTACCAAAACAAACTGGGCAGTTATAGACTAGCAGTCAATAGGTGTTGGAGAACAGAATTTACTACTCTTTATCCGAACAAAACATTTTTACTATAACAACCCCGCATATGAATACAGGATCTGTTAGGAATGTTTTTGTATGTAATTATGTTAATGTAGTTATAGAGTAAAAAAATAAGACTTCTATTAGTTTAATACACTGTTATGAAACCTAAACTTAATGAACTAGATTTTGAATTGTAATCATGTGGCAAGATTTCCTCAAGAGAGTATATTCCATTTGTAGACACAGTCCAAGAAGAAAAAATGTTGCGTTAAATATGCGGAATTGACCACCATCTTAAAAACTTATCATTCATTCAAATTTGCTAACCTAAACTCGATTTCAAACGTAAATGTGATGAAGCTCATAGGCCAACTGATCATAATTCACAAAAACTATTGTAAAAAAAAAAAAACACTTTCGTGGTTGGGATAAATTCTAAACCAATAAAAATTTGGCGACGAACATAATATATGATAAATATAAACCAAGGACGGTTGTTCACAAGGGGGTCTATGAACCCTAGGCATTTAAATCCATTTATAAATAAAACAAATTGATAACTAGACACCTTTATATTTTTATGGATTTCAACTAAGAGTTTACAGAGACCGGGTTGAGGACCTAAAGGATGAGGCTGAGAGCTCACAGGAGAGTAAGAGATGTGCTCAAGGCTAGAGCCTGTTAGAGGCCTGGGTTGGTACCTGCTATAAAGGCCAGAAGCTTACGAAGGCCAGGGGCTGACAGGTTCTGAAAGCTGATAACTCTCAGATGCCAGAGACCAGATCCTACTAGAGGGCAGTTCTGCTACAGATTCCTGGCCGGAGGTTGCTAGAGACCACAGGCCGGGGACTTCCAAAGACGGTGGCGCCTGAATTATAGCATCCCCTCGCTACTGACGTCACAAAAGTGGGTGCTAAAATCAGCGCAGTGACCGTGTCCATGCGCTGAATTAGCACCCCCCTGCCGTGACGTCAAAGCCCGAGGGGGTTCTTATTCCAAGGGGTGCTAAAGTAGCGTCCCCCCAAAGACCTGGAGGTTCTAGAGGCTGAGAGCTCCCAGTTCCCAGAGGGCCGAGAGCTGACAGATGCCGGGGCTGCTAGAGGCTGAGAGCTCTCGGAGCCTTATAAGTCCCAAATTAAGGGATATGTTAAAATGGTCTTAAACATGTCCATTTACGGCCGTTTCTGCGTTCACAAGGTCACGTTATATTGCATAAGGAAATATTTTATACAATATAAAGTAGATTTGTTCCGACTCATTAATCAAAGCTCTTAGCAAAAGCTATAAAAACTAGAAGCTCTAGAATCTATATAGATGCCGATATTTTGTAAAGTAAAATGCTGATTTCATCTTTAAAAATAAAAATGAAATGCCATTCATTTATTTACCACATCGTCTGAGGAAGTTTTTATTTTATTTTTAATATTCGTAACTACCCAAATTAGGTGTTATGGAAGGAAAAACTGTTTGAAATGCAATCTAAATTGTGAGATTTAATTAGGAACTTGTTCGTACGTTTTTCTACCAATTACGGTTATATGTCAGATAGGCAACTAAAACAATAACGCTTACCATGTTGCGGCAGGTCAAAACCAACACCTTAGTACACACCGTTCGCTTAAAACACTCAAACTGAAATATTTTCCACCGTATTTTCATTGCTTTCCTTTTTTTTTCAAAAAAGATCTAGAATTTTTAATATTTCACAGATAAGTAATAAACTTCATGGGAGGGATGTTTTTGTTCGTCTGATAGCCGGAATTTTCGGCGATAATTATTAGGATTAACGATTATTACTTATTGTACATTGTAAAAAAAGACTAGACTACCATAAATGGGCCATGGAAAACCATGTAGATGTAACATAAGAACGTAGAAGGTGTTTGGATTAAGTATAAAATAGTTAGAAAAATGCGAGGACATTACCCAAAAGATCCAAATTACGGTATAAGATTTATAAAAAAACCTGAGGTTATTCAAAAAGACTTAGTAGTAAAACAAGTAAAAATAAGATAGTAACATCCCCTGAATTAAAAAACATTCTGAAAAACTTTTGATTTGACTTAAAGAAATATTTGAAAAAAATTTGCCGAATTGGTCCAGCCGTTATCGAAACAATCTAATATAAATTTATTTAGCTTGTCTATAATAAACTTGTTTGTTTTCTGAATTTAAAACGCTGGTTTTTTAATTCAAAACAAAATATATATTGTTTTTAATTTTTAAGATGTATGATATATTTATAAGCTACAGCTAAATAACAAATTGTATAAAATCCAGACAACTGGATCACGACAGACGAGAATGTTAACATGAGAATATTTTGTTTCCTCCTCCAAATACACCAAAAACACGTTTTTACTGAAATACTCAACATTATTAGTTCGTAATCATATTTTATGTATCTAAAGTTCTCTGCATTTGTCTAAAATTACAAAAGTGTATATGTAACACTTTACTGAAATACTCAATATTTATAAAATTAGGACCATCTTATCTAAAAATTTTAAATACCTCAATCTTCATGACAAATATTACAATAAATACTTACGAAAAGATTGTAGTAAATTAAATCAGGCGGATCACTTCCTTCCAAATATTAAATGTACAGTAGATTTTTAAATGCTTTATACATGTTTATACAGTGTTTTACAAGAATAATTATGTACAATCAGAAATTAAATATATATCGCACTGACAAATTTTAATGAATTGGCCAATTTGAATAGTCTGCACAATCTGAGGGAGTCACCTTGTTTAATGGTTGCTAAGCAACCAAGGTCCCATTCAGGATCAAATTTCGTCAATAAGTCTGGGAAAAGCCTGATTTGTCAATAAGTAATGACCTTGTCCCACGGTATAACCTTGCAAATGTCACTAACGATTTAACTGGGATTGACAGTACAATATTGGAAAGTTCGTTCAATTAACAGAATTTCCTTTTTTTAATGTTCTTGTGCAATTACAGTAATGTGTAAAAATAGGAAACGAGGCTACAGTTACGGAGTGAGTAATTATTCTGCTTTCTCGTCGATAAATACAGAATACAGACGAGAATACTGTGTTGAACATTTTGCACTTTTTCTGTGAATACATTTTAGTTTTTTAGATAAGTTGTCTATTAAGGACTCCACAATAAAAGATATAAGAACCACAAAGGGGCCTGCACGACAATTACAATTACAAAATAATGTTACAGGTCATGTGAAATAATAAAACATGTTTTATTATCGTAGATAATACTTGTACGTACATACTTGTTACAAGAACATGATTGTGAAAGTAAAGGACTAGTGTATGGTGACATTGGGAAAGCGGGTTGGCGTGAATTTATACATTATTAAGTACAGTATTAAAAATGTATTTAAAATTGATAACATTATTACCACTTTTATAGTCTGAACTAAATCAGCAATGAGTGATTTTATATTGATTTTAATTTAATTTCTTAAGCCAACATTTTTGCATTCCTGTGGTGGAAGTATAATTGGTTGTGTGTACTACTAGATATTTGGGTTACCGGCGATCACAAACTTAGTTTGGTTCTGCATGTCCAATACATAAAACTGCATCTGAAAAAACTAGTTTACGCCTTTCTGCAACTGCGTCGGGTGTTGCCCGTGGGTCACTGCAGAACTTTTAGGCTAACATGTAGCCAGTGTTGCAATACTCGTATGGGGTATTGCGTCTGCAACAGTTTTGGTATCTCTTGCAATCTCGTAGAGGATAACTCTAAAAATTATGACGAACAAGAACCAGAGTTAGCGGATTAATTTACTATTTTAACGCATTTCCTGTAATTTCATTCAGAGAAATTTATATAAAATCGCTGTTGTTGCGTAATAAATTCAAATAGCAAATAAATGTTTTCTGATATCCAGCACAACAACTGCAACAATAACATTTTAGATAATTGCCCAGAGTAAAACTATTTTATTGATCTTTAGAACCGCATACAATATAGGGCATTATATAAAATGTCTCTCGTGAGGTGATCATGGCTAAGGGAGGTAAATTAAATCATGGCTGAATTAAATTTTAAATTAATATCACTAACCAATGTTACATTTGCAGGTTTAAGTCAGCTAAAGTTCATCTCGCGCAATCGTGTACTGTGTCATTTATTGCGAGTGATATTTTTTATATGTGTAGTGTAGCGTAATTTTAATTATATGACAAAGCCGTCCACCACTACGACTACTTAAGGACCGACGATGAAGGTTAACCTTCGAAACATGTCACCGTAAGAGCACGATGGTTACGTGAATTGGATTGGTGGTAGGATGCAAAACCTATTTTTAGACATTATAATCGACTGAAATTATAATTCTTATTCATGTACGAATTTTATTTGATTACTCCAATTAATTAATGGTATTAATCCTCTAAAGAAATACAAAATATAATCCTAACATTACATTAAATCACTTAAAATTAAAACATAAAAATTAAACATTTCCTTCATAGTGGAATATTGTGTAATGAAGGTATCATAGTAGAATATCGTAAGTTCACTCATTTTCCCACACTTTTGGGTTTCACCTCATACACACTTTTAGTAATTTTTTATTATTTGACGGTAGTTAAAAGTTTTAATTTGCAACAATGGGATTATTTTACCCAAATTGTTACCAATTCAGATTATTACAGGGAACGTGCCGAGGTCTTAAAGTGGTCAGGCGTACTATTCTTTATATACGTGACTCTGTAAATTTCAATATAATTGATACATTGTTGCGAAATCGTCCTTATTCCAACCAACATTTATTATTTGAAGAATTTAAAGTTATTCATCGTCTCGTAATTATATATTATATCCGGAAACATTAGTTTTGGTACCATTTTTTAACATCGAGATTCCCAATTTTCAACTCACGAGTAACACACAGACCCGTTTTTCGCTCGTTCTTCACTTTCATAACAGGAATTATTGTTTCCTGAGGACTCGTTTAAAAACATTTAATTTCGACCATGTCATCTCACTATTAGTTGCTGCATTATTTAATTATTCTCAAAAATGTTAAGCCAAAACTTTCGAATAAAAACCCCAAGACCTTGCACTATTAGTACGTACAAAACATTAGTCAATAAATGGTATTAGTAGATGTTGAGGCGAGATGGGGTTTCGTTCCATGATATTTTTTCCCTGCAATCTTACACCTAGGTATCGCTGTTTTTTATGTATTACATTTTCTGTTATATGTTTTTTTAATACAATATCTAAAGGTAGTCCGAGTGTGTGGCGTGGATGTTTGTATTAATCTTTTGAGTGCAGGGCCAAGAGAGAGGGCGTTTGGTGTGCGTTGCATGTGTGCGTGAGTGGCGTGTGTTTTGTGAGTGACGTGAGTGTGTGTGTGTGTGTGTGGGTGTGGTGTGTGTGTGTGTGTGTGTGTGTGTGATCGGTGGTGTGGTGTGTTTTCACAGTTTCACAACTCTACCTTTATTCTTAAACACCCATAATTCAATTCACCCGGTCTTATTATAATTTCATAGCAATGCATCTGACTCGCAATGCACCATTGGCAAGGGGTGAATTTGCGGGTAGCATCTTAGACTTTACTGGTCGGTAATGTCTCATTACTTTTGATGCTATTGCTTGGCAGTCCTTTCTATGCAAACAATCCATAATTTCCCAACGTTACAAAGTATAAATTAAGTGTTACATTTTTGCATTGGGTCCTCCGACGAGAAAATGGTACTCAAGGGGGGGAACACCGGCTAAATATTCAACAAGGATAACAGTTGAAATTTGAAATCATGAAATTGAAGAATCAATTATCCCGCTGTAACACATTCAATTAACAACAGGTACAATAATTGTAACAACTAAATAGCAACAAATATGGAGATTCAATAAATTATTATAACAAATGGAACAACAACAAATTGATAATAAATTTATGAGTAGAAAATGTTTAAGAAATAACATATAGTAAAGCAATTATGATAAATCTTATAAAATTATTATAAACAAACAAATAAATAACAACGAAATAAAAAACTATAGGTTTAATACACAAGGACAGTAAAAGTGAGTTGATAGAACATGTATGCTATTGATTTCAATAATAAATACAATAGAAATTCACAAGTATATGATAGAATAGATAAAAAATAAATAAAATAAATGGAAGGCGATTTAAGAGCACACTCTGTTTCTCAATCTGGTAATGTTTTTTTCAGTGGACATAAGTTAATAGCATTTCATTTTTTTACTTTAAGTGTTTTTTTTTACTTCAAAAAGATAATATTCATTTGAGCCTGTAATAAGTGGCTATGAACTTGTTAAAAAAATGTTAGGGCCCATGTAGCAGAACTAGGCCATCTAGAGGAAAAACATGAACCAAAAAAAGATAGGCAATTCAAAGTTGATTACAAACCTGGAAATTTCTATTAGTGTGTTTGTTCTAGTTCACGGTTTTTGATTTTAATGGGTGATCTAAAATATTTACTGTACATGCAATTAACAAGCAAAAAACTTCTATTACAGCTGGTCAAAATTTAATATTTTATTTTCTTTAAAAATATAGGCTGATTCGGTATGTTATTTGTATAACCAAAACATTACATTACATTTAATATTACATTCGTGTTGTGCGTGCGTGCAGGTGGTGATCCAAGTCTCTCTCACATCTCGGTTCTACTTATATCGGTATAATTTTAAGGTCGGTGCACCTGATTGCCTCTTTTTTAGTTGTTTTTTTATATTACCATTGACCTCTTTTACCATTTTTCAAATATTTTATACATAACAGAGTGATATTATTTTCTATTTTAATTTTAGATTTTTTATTAAACTAAATGGTAACTCAGTGTATTCCATGCTCTGGATCTTGTATAAGGTTTTATTTATAGAGGTTTTCAAATTTTTTTTTTTTTTCATTTGTCAATGTCAAATTCTGTTAAATGAATTTTAATTCCATTGTCAATTATATAATTTTCTAATTTATATGTTTTGATGTGTTATTGGTATAGTGCAGACTAATGAACTCGTTTCCCCATACACAGGCTGAGCCCCATGTAGGGGATATATTTCCTAGAAAGATATTTTTTATGAATTTTATTACTCTTGTATGTTAAAAAAAAAATTTTGGAAAGTAAACTCAATCAATTCCAGTGATGTAAATATTCTTTTGATAACAAAAAACTACAAATTAGCATTTAAATACCATAGGATGTACAAAATCTAATTTTGGCGAATTTTCACCTCATAATGGACTAATTTGTATAAAAATATGTAGTGATAGAAAATAGAAATTGTAAATCCTTTTATAAGACCATATTTACAAGTATTTGCGAGCAGGAAACGCACTGGTGGTGGGTACGAATGGAAACCTGTCCCCCAAGAGCATTTCAGATTTCAAATTAATCGAATCGCCTATAGTCGATTTAACGTCCAAAAAATAACATTTATGTTGGAACTTATAAAATCAGGTCCATTAAGTCATAATGTATATACAAGTTCAAACTTTATAATCCACTGGGACTCTCCCTGATTGCGGCACCTGATCTTGCGAGAAAACAGCGTGGAGCCTTGTATTGACCAGGGAAAATCGTTGCAGCGTGTGTCGTTGCTAACTGAGGTCAGGTGCACGGCCGGACAGTTGTCGTCTAACATACGAACTCACCCTTGTCCCTTACAACATGGGGTTATCAAACACAAACGTCTACCTACGACATTGTATGTGCATGGATAATGAAAGAGAAATTGCACATATAAAACTATTGACGGAAAATAGTAAAAATCTTTATTGTGAAATATTAAATCCTCAGAACCAATACTATATAGGTTATATAATAATATTACATACAATACATAATAGGCGGGTATATATTATTTGTGTTCAATGAGTGTGTGCCCTCTTGAAATAATTATATAACAATTACTATACATATAAAAAGGAAATAAGACAATAAAAATTAATATTGTGTTTACGGACTACTAAGTACTGTGGATTTTTTTAAAACAGATGGACGATTTATTTATTTTAGTAAGATATTTCTTATGTTTTGGTGTTTTTTAATATCGGGAACAATGGTCGTCCAGGTACGGAAGAATGGCTCAATCAGTGTTTGTACTTTTTAAAATGAACGATTCTTCTTCATATTCATCCACGCCATCTTTTATTTTATTAATTATTTCTTCCCGTAATTCACTGCCCAAAATCGATTACTATACCATTTTATCTTTTTTCAAAATAAAAATATCAGGTGTATTTATCACTTGTGCACCTCAGAGCAATATATTTGGCAAGCCCATTATGAAACTATTGTTAGGATATGTATACAAACGTTTACCATAAAGAAAGTGTGTGTTTGAGTCCTCTTCTTTTTTTTTCAAAATACATCTCAGTTTTAAAGAAACAGCTCTGATGGGAAGGAAATTTCAGTCTGTTACGGTTTACTGACGATTTCTCACTTTACACTTGCCATAAGAACTATGGCACAGCATCCATTTGATTCGCTTGGCAAACACAATCTCTTAAGTGCGAACATTTTGATCGAGAGACTGAATGCTGGACTTACTCTTGTTGAGGTGGATTGTGCAAAACAAAACAACAACTATGAGTGTGGCTTGAATGTCTTGATGTATACTAAATTGGTTAATGAAGCTTACTGTAATAAGATGTTGCAGATACCGGTTTCTTGATTTGGTACACTGATGTGATATTACATGTAAATTCTGATTTAAGTGAGGTTTGTTCTTCAAGTAGCTTGATGGTGTCGCCAACTGATCAACCTGATCTCATGAAAGTACAGCTTAAACCAGCTTCCCTGGAGGCTGGAGGGGAGCAGTCAGATGAGTTAGGTTGGGTAACTGTCCAAACTTCCAGTAAAATTCACCCCAGTACCTCTCTTGATGTCTCTTTTGAGCACAATAATCCTTACTCCATCCTCTCTTCCCTTGACGAATCTGAACCTCCTTGTGAGGTGGTAGGGTAACTCCAAGAGTAAGTGGAGATTTTGGTAGTCCAATAAGATTGCACAACTCTCCTAGTCACCTTAGGAGACACAAGACTTCTAGGTCAAAACAAATGTGCTGATAGAACAAATGTAATCAGTACGGAAGTGTTAAGCTTAACACCAGAATATTGCGATGAGGAAAATGTCTCTCCTTCTGTTTCTGTAAGACGTCCAAGAAGGAAAATTAGGTTGTTAACTGACAGTCATGGTAAACTGCTAAGTAACTTGTTACAAGAAAAATGTAATAGTGGTTCTGATGTACTTTCTTTTGTCAGACCTGGTGCTAAGTTGGATCATGTTGTACATGATATAGATGATGTATCTAGTGATTTATGTAAAAATGATTATTTGATAATTTTTGGTGGGACCAATGATGTAAACTCTGGACCACTGTAACGTACTTAGAAGAATTTATTGAACTCATTTACCAGATTATTAACATCGACTAGCAACACAAACGTGATTGTGGTTGGCCTTCACTTATAGACGGGAAAGGCCTGATCTAAATAGTTTGATTTCATTAAGGATTAATATGAAAGTTTTTTCAAATCGTCTTCAAAACAGTTATGTTCATGCCCATCTTCCCCTGTCACTCAAGAGCCCACTCAGTATTCAAGCCTTCAACTTTAACAGCCAAATTTGGCCTCCATCTTAACATTTCAGGGAAGAGGAGGATAGCTAGTCCCACCTTTTTAAAACATGATGCCTGTTGATTGTAGCTCCCAAACCTCTCCTATTCCCTGTCTTAAATTAACCGAGAATCGATCTCATATAACCTATATGTCCGAATCCGTCTACATTCACCCTCGCAACGAAAAATCCTTAAAAAAAACACTCACCCGATGCCCGAACTGCCCAGTTATGTCCCCGGATACAGTGCCGAAAGACAGACCTATCCTCCTAAGAAATGACTGTTTTTGAGGGCTGTATGCCGAGAGTGGATAGTGTTCATTTTATTTTAGTGACTCCTTAGCCAGTGGTTTTGTGTTAATTGTTCTTTGAGTGGGCAGGCCTCCTATTACGAAGTTCTCCTTGGAAGCGAAGTTGGGGAGTAGCGGAGTTCCATCGATATTAACTGGTGCATACGTTATATCCATCAGAATGTTTTAGCTAACCATCCCAAAACTAAGCTCAGTTGCCTAGCAAAAACATAACTCCCCAAAGGAAGAATGCAAGACTGCTAGATCATACCCCTCATTGGGGTGCCAAGGCAAAAATGCCTCAAAAAAAATTGGGGGGGGAAGTGGGGGGGGGGGGTGAGTTTTACTTGATCTGTACCACCGCGCCATCCCCCAAGATTTGCTTTGGTAAGTCTCTGAGCATTTTTTTAATAAAGCGTGGCACCTAGACTCTTCGTGTTTTTTTCTTTTCCTCCCCAACACCCCACGCGCATGCCTGGCTACTGTATTGCATCGGGTTACTGTCGTTCTATCCTTAAAAAGAAGGAAGGCCGTTTGTATTTTTAGTTAAGGAATACTACTTTAGTTTTATTTTTAGATGGAAATTGATAATGTCTGAGTTCTCGATAGGAAGGTGTTCGGTTTGTGGGGTTGAGTTGTAGTAGTTGTTAGAGTAGAGTCTGAAGCAAATCAGTATATTATAAATTATTTTTTATTTAAATATGTTTCTATAGACCACCTAAATCAGAGCATTTCTGAAAATTAAATATACTTTTTTTTTCTATCGATTTCAGCATTGCCCTTGGAAACCTTGTATACAACATAGCATTAATCACGTTAAGGCTCCCGGTTCATGAGGGGGGGCGACCGTATTGTCTACAGATGGATTGTTTTATGTTCTGGGTGATTTCAAATAATAGATTTATCCACCCATTTAGTCAGTCATCTACTAAAAGATTTTTAGGCATCATTTTTTTATCGGATCTGCAATGAATTCGTTCGGCTTGGTGAAGCACAATAGACACTTTCACTTCGAAGAATTTTAATTGGTTCCAGTTACACTCAATTGACAACAATATTTAAATGCCGACAATATACCAAAGAATATGTATTGTTTTTCACCTCATGTTTCCTCCAATGTTATTTGCAAGATCTATTACTGGGGAATATCCGATCATCATGCGCAAATTGGAGGACCATTGCCTCATTTGTTCCTCTCACCCACCCTACACGATAATATATATATAAACATTATAAAATTTTATTTATACCCCCCCACCCATTCCCGAACGTCGTTGCTTCACCCCCCCCGACGGCATTCCGGGTCATGAGGTTGAGAGTTCATTCCAGGAGGGTGCCAAAGGGGCTGGGTAAGGACAGTACATCGGCATGGACTTTCTTTTGTGAGCCGCTGATGTTGATGAACCTGTTTTGAACTCATTTCTTCCATTGCAATTTTTGTCATTTATATAATTGATAGTGTTTCTTCTTACCAACAAAAAAGACTCTAAGTTCGGTACATGGGGCACTCAGATGAGGATTCCTTTGGATGAAAGATCCTAAAAAAAGATTAAAAAAAAAAAAAAACTTCATAAATCGCCTTTTTGTTTCTTCTCTACATCCGCTGGTCTAAGCATCTTGACTTCTTCTCATCATTCCTTTGAGAGTTTCTTTTATTTCAAACCAAGAAGGAGTTACAACTTTTCTTTTAAAAAGTCTCAAAAGTAGTCAGGCATCTGCATCCATTCCGCCAAAGGCCGAAAAAAAAAATAAGAAAAAAAAAAAAAAAAAAAAAAAAATAAAAAAAAAAAAAAAAAAAAAACAAAAAAAAAAAAAAAAAAAAAAAAAAGAAAAAAAATAAAAAAATAGAAAAAAGATAAAAAAAAAAAAAAAAACAAAAAAAAAAAAAAAAAAAAAAAAAAAAGCAACAAAAAAAAAAAAAAAAAAAGAGTATAAAAAAAAAAAAAAAAAAAAAAGTATTGACCTACATCAGCGGGGCTCAGAAAAAACACGCGAGCTGCTTGGAAATGTGTGATTTAAGATCTCATTCGCTGAATGAAAAAAAAACCAAAGAAAGCTAATGCTCTAGTACACACATAATACGCGTTTAAATGGACGAGAAATGGCGGATCTGATGAACAAACCTAGGATTATATCAGAGAAATTCAACATCCCATTTTGCAGAACTACAGCCCAGAGAGTTTTAGAGATTCCTTGAGGGTTATAAAAAATTCTTCAATTTTGTTTACCTCCTTATATTCATTGTCTTCATCAAGTGATGAGTTCCGCTATAATTTTTTGCTCCAACTTGATGAAGAAAGAAATATCATCCTTCAGTTCGTAAAAGTTATTAAATCCCATGAATAACAAGCCAATTCAGCATGATTTGATGGAAAGTTACCATCCAGGATTTTAGTTGAGCTGTAATAGATATAATAGCTATACGGCCTGATTTCCTCTGGCAACAGAATGCTGAGGAACATGCTCGACCCTTTGAAATCTGAGGAAGTTCCCCATCCCACACTTGAAGCTCTTCATTGTAAAAAACCTATATTTAAGAAAAAAGGACAAAACAAAGCGTAGCGGATAATTATAGGCTATTCCAAAACCAAAACAAACAGAAACCAATAGCGAGAGAAGCACTAGTCTTAAGACGAAGAAAACAAAAAAATAAAAAAATCAACAAAAATTCAACAAAATACCACATAAACACAACAAAAAACACCATCAAAAAAACAAACCATAGAACTCAAAAACCAAACCCCCCTAAAACAAAGCTAAGCACAGCCCTCAAAAATATGTCCCGATATAACAAAAATGCAACTTAGCAATTACCGCCCCATATCGATCCTTTTCTACAAAAGAACATCTTTTCCCTCCGTGTCACTCCCCCCCCATCACTCACAAAAAGTTCTTGAAGAGGCTTGTGCTGACCAGACATTCCAAACTACCTGTCTGTCCAATGGGGCAAATTTTGTACCACATAGACCATCAATAATGGCTTTCGTGAGGGGTATTGTCTACAGTCCAATGCAATTTTTTAGTCTTCTAACTGGATGGTATCAAACTCACTTTGGAATAACAGGAATCAAGCCGTGTTTGTATGCGCCTATTTTTGGAAGATAATCTTACGAAAGGCTTGTTCCGTTTCGAAAGGAACAATAAGTTGACTTGTTGGAATACAACGGTAGGTTGGATGCTCAGAAAAAAACTTTAGAAAAACTTGGTAATTAGAGGGAAAGCTTTTGATTGGATTGCTTCTCATATCTCCTTAAACCGTAGACAAAGATACTGTGTTTGTTTTTAGAAATTCCCTTTATTGATGATACGAGGTGGTGCTTCAGAAAAAACAGAATTTCTGTAGGAGCGAGAGAAGCAACTAAAGCTCAACTGGGAAAAAAAGAAAAATTTTCACCCCCAACTAGACCCCCCCGCACACCACCCTACCTCCCCCCACCACGCTCCGCACCTCTCCCTCCTCCCCACTGACCCACGCCTACCTATTTGACTCCCAGGCTAACCCCACTGCACCTTCCCAATAGGACACAAACCTAAATAAGATGATATAAAATATATATTAATATAAATATATAATAAATATTATAATCCCCAATTATCACACTATTCAAACCATGGACAACCATCCGAAGCGATGAAAGGAATACCAAGATGTTGTAATTTATGTTATAGCTAGTA
This sequence comes from Homalodisca vitripennis, assembly GCF_021130785.1. Classification (NCBI taxonomy): domain Eukaryota; kingdom Metazoa; phylum Arthropoda; class Insecta; order Hemiptera; family Cicadellidae; genus Homalodisca; species Homalodisca vitripennis. The sequence goes on from NW_025787008.1 coordinate 14,986, forward strand.
TGATACCTCTAGGAACATCTCTGGTTGCTAATCGAGCCCGCGCTTGAAATCCCAAAACCTTTGATTCAGCGGCCAGTAATTATGTCAGCAGTGGTTGGAGATGAAAAAACTCTCTGTTAGTAAATACCATCTAAAACCACTTTGACTTAGATTATTGGGGGAAGATAATGAATAGTCTGCCTAAACACGTAGATTGTATCTCAAAACGATTATGAATGGAGATAGTCAGAAAATGTGACCTTCTGTTGGAATGTTAATTATCATTACTAGGAATTGATTTTTGGATGAACAGCTCAAAACTTTTTTAGGTCACATTAGATATAAAAGTCCACGAAAAAAACTAAGCAAGGCTGCAAATTTTTTGATTGTATCGACTATACTCTGTTTTGCTTAGCTGATGAAAAATTCCTTTTGCTCTTACTTTACTATGGCTGGTCTTTTATCCTTACCTTTGCATATGGAAGACTCAATATGGGGATTACGAGAAGTAAGAAAAACACAAAATGTTATTTACGTCTCCAGAAAAAGGAGCCTATTCACGGATTATTTTCAAGTTTGAAATGTCGTTTCCCAGTCTTGGTTAGAGTGTTACTTTACTCCCCCCCCCCCCCCCCCCCCCCCCCCTTCGCTGTCAAGGGTAATAATATCCTTTACTGTTCCCATCCAGTTTATTATCCTTCAGTGTCTTTCTTTTTACAAAAAGTATCCCCACCTTTTTTCAGTCTAACGTTAATCCAGCCAATAATTACTCCTTAAGAAAAAGAAACAAACACCTAATCCTACCCCTGCCATAAAAACATCTTTTTTTGAAAAACAAAGTCTTTTATCCTGCATCCGCCTTTTTTAACTCTTTGCCATCCTGCTTGAAAAATTGTTGTGGACGATAGGGAATTTCAAATGTTTCTGAAAAAATTTTCTTATTTCGAGAGAATATTACAGTGGTGTGTCCGGGAATACGTTGAGGATAATAAATTGTAGATCACTCCTGTTATATTGATTTGGTCTTGTTGTGTTTGATTACTGTCAGTAGTCTATACTTTAAGTTAGGATATTATAATTTTCATGACGAATGCGCTATGCATGTTATGTTTTTGGCAATAAATGAATTTGATTGATTGATTGTTTGATTTGATCCAACAACATACAAATCGCACTTGATGACATTGTAAAAATTTACCTTTGATTAACTTATATCTTACGCTTTAATGCCACCAAAAGGCATACGGTATCTCTTTATTCAAGAAAAACATATATTAACGAACGGTAAGGAACATATGATTATGTCAATGAAATAACATAAGAATATCGCATTTAACTTTTGGGGGTGACCATGGTTAATAAATTATTTCATTTTCAGAACATATCACCAACCTGTGTAACCAATATAAAATACACTAGCTAAATATATTTAAAATGTTAGCTTGTGGTAGTCATGGATCTCATCTTGATCTGAAATATACAAAGACCTCATACTTGCAAAACTAGATTTTTGTAGTTTCTGTTTGGTCACGCGTCTGTGAAGTTATTATATAAATTCGAATATATACAAAATCATAGGCTATGAGAATAACCATGAATGCATTTAAATCTACGCCTATCATTGCTTTACAAAAAGAAACCTCAACATTGCCATTAAACACAAGGCGTAATGTTATTGCAGAGAGTCTTTAACAAAATAATATGTGAAAGTCCAAGGGAAAAAAGGATGAGAGTCACTTTTTTTCAATTTGGGGTTTCCCATTGCACATAATGTCTTGTATAAAGAGTAAGTTAAAACGGTTGTGTTCGCTCAAAAATGATGAATGTCTTCAAATAACAATTGATGGCAATATATTATAA
>NW_025787009.1:0-14668 GCF_021130785.1 Homalodisca vitripennis
TCTTGATGCTAAAACCCATTTTTTTTTTAATTATATGTAAAAGTTACAGTTTATTAATGTACTTACACAGGAAATCAAAATCTTTAATTTCGAAAGTCATATCTTAAACATGCATCCATTATAGCTTTGAAGGATTTGCATTGGGATAAGAACTGAGAATAGAAAAGTTTTAAACACATTTTTTATTATAATTTGAATTAATGACTTAATAAAAGATATTTTGATTTTAATAAAATGAAAAAACCATAAATATACTTTCAGTATATGCTCTTAAATATTGTGTAATATTTCTGAAGAAACATTTAAAATTAAGAAAAGGATATTGTTTAGATACAATAGATGAAGATGAACAGATTTCCACAGTTTATTTAAAAAAGTTTTTAAACAATGTCTTTGACAAGCATAATAAGCAGTACGCCATTTAGCCTGTGATTGGGCTTGATTACTGCATAAACGCTGATTGCAGAAAAATATTAATCACCAATTTTTGTGGAAAAACTGAATATATAGATATTGAGATAACATACAATTATTATAGTCAAACCTCTTTTCCACCTCTACATAGTGCCAAAACATGCCCCTTCCAGTAGCCAGCCATTTTTATAAAAATCTACCATCAGTACTACTTGTAAATAGAAACATGTAAGACATTTATGCATCCATGATAATGCGTACTTAATTGTATACTTTCCATACAATAATTATTTTCCATCCATGTTGAAATATAAGAAAGTTGATCCATTTCACCTTCAGTTTGGAAAACATCGAATCTGTTTTTTTCTTTTTTTTTTACTCCCTGCTTCTGCTTATACAGTAAAATTACAACATTAACACCTTCACTACAGCTTTATAGTGAAATTTTACAGGCAGGCAGGCTTGTACCTTGTATAAAAATACATCCCAGCATTGTTAAATAAGTTATAAAAGTTAAAGCATGTGATTTCTGAACCTATAAATATTAATAGCTTTGAAATATCTAATGTAGTGATAATGTAGTATTTGAAGGATTTCTTCATACCGTAAGTACTACTACTAAGTCTTTTTTTTTGCTGTGATTTTGCTAAACTATCTTTAACCACTTTGTGTTTATAAGGGAATAATTTTCTGAAACCATGTGACTAACAAATAAGCACATGTAAAAGAGTGTTTATTCTAACCAAAAACATAACACTACACACTATGTGGTAAAAATTCAAGCTAAATTTTTAAGTAAACATAATTCCTACACAAATTATAGATAATTACGTAAGTTGTGATTTAAACTAATATATTTTGAAAATTGTTCATTATACTGTAACATAGATCTTGTGGATAATAAATAGGTAGTATATTTGTATAGTTAATTTTGTATGGAAATATTATTGTACACTATTTCTTACATTTTTATCTTGATTTACTAGTAACAGTTTAAAATGTTTATTTATTAAAATAATTACGGGCTCATCTAACACTTCATTAATCTCCAATAGGGTTCTGGCTGGTGTTTCCACTGCTCATGTTTTCAGCAGAGTACTTTCGATATTATAGATAGAATAAGGAACGAAATAACCAGAGAAAGATTGAAGGTAGTTTCACTGCAAGAGACAATGGAAAGAAGAATACAGTGGATGGGGCATGTGAAGAGGATGGGAGATAATAGAATGCTTAGAATAGCACTGGAGAAGGAGGAAAGAGGAAGAAGACCAAGAGAAGACCGAGAGGAAGATGGGAGGACCAAGTGTGGAAAGACATAGAGAGAAAGGGGACTACAGAAAATGCAGGTGGAGGTAGAGGAGACCTGGAATGACAGACAAAAGTGGAGGAGGCTGTGCACGACGACCCGTGATAACGGAAACGTCAGATGATGATGATGATGATGACTTTCAATATTCACAGTAGGGCAATTGTGAAACTGAGCCTGGCAGAGTAGGAAACCTGGTAACATGTATTGGAGCAAAGTCACCTCATATAGACCATCTGAATTAGGCCTACATATGAAGTTGACAATAACTGAAAATGTAAAAATTAAACCATAAAAATTACAAAAAGAAAACTGTGATCTCCTAATCTAATGATTAAAGCCCTCATAATGTGATGCTAAAGATCTAGTTTGTTATTTATACTTCATATTTACAACCCTTTACAATACCTTACATAGACTGAATTGTTTTCAATTTATTACTCAACAAGGAATAATAGAAATTTAACACTAACTACAGAGCGGCACACTGTCTAATGTTGGCACACATACAAAACACTGCTGCTGTGGCATTGGTAACGAATATGTTAAAACAGTTAGTTAGTGTTTGGGCAATTTTGTAATAAGATTATCGATTTTTTTATAATATATATCATTGCTTAACATGTTTGACAGCAGCAGAAACCTTACAGCGCACTGTGAGGATTCAACTTAATTATCAACTTAAACCCAAATAGTTCTTCCAAAAAGGGATCAGTCAGTGTTTCATGATTGAGAAAATTAATCATTTAATCATTCCCTCTCAGGGAATTCAGATTCTTCACAGACTGTTTCACTACCAAACTCACCCATATGCGTTCCCTTCATGTTCCTGTGGTTCATTAGTTTTGGTGAACAAATTTCCAAAGAGCTGTGAAAAGCAGATATCTCAAGAGGCAAAATAATGATTAGGGAAGAGGTGATTGCTAATTGATAAAGGTATTTTCTTTAATCAACATGTTACTGAGATAAACCCTTGGCTTACTCATAATCCAGTCAAATATGTCTAGCATTCTGTTGTTACTGGATACGGCAGTCTAGTACCTAACTGAGGTGATTAACGTAGCAAATATTTCCTCGTTTATCATAAGGACTAAGATTAAATTTTTTGTTTATAGCAAATCATCAGTCAAAAAAACGAATGGAACTATATTCGTCTTGACTTTGACTCAAACTATTCAGTCACTGCATCTGTCCTGACTACGGAATATGTCCTGCTGCGTACGTATCTTTATTTTATATTTCACAATTTGTACAGTTATATTATTATTTATTGTGGAGTGTTGTTTTTTTAATATTTTAAGATTTAGCCCTTTGAGGACCATTAGACAATATATCTGTCAAAAAAACATATTGTTTCAACCATATTTGGTTTGACTGCAGTACAATATACAGTCCATTCTTGTTATTGTTTTTTCTTACAACAATCAAATTAGTACAATAATTTAAGTTTTATGGCATTTGAATCTTTGTTTGAGGTTTTCTTATCACTCTCATTTTTATTTACCACAAAACAAACAAAACAAGCATTATCGTTGCGGTTACAATGGTTACATTGTGTTCAATAAAGATAATGTAATTTACTTTCTGATTAAAAAAAATTGTATCCAATTTAAATATAATTTACCAAACTTCTTAAATTTTCAGTCTCTAATGAGAAAAAAGGCAATATTTATCCAGCTATTATAGTCAAACATCAATAGAAAATTTAGTTGAAATAGTTTTATTAAAAGGCTGATAAAGACATTTTATAACTTAAGTCATGAATTATTTTTGTAGAATCTCGTTTTGGGTACTGTCTTTTTTGCTTATTTACAACTAGCAGTCACCAGCAGCTTCACACACAATTTCATAGGTTTTGAACCTATATTAGCACATCTAGTTTGAGTGAATTATATTTCCGACGTCAATGTTGAGTTCACCTTGTTGCCGTGATCAAGAAAATACATCAAGAAGTTTAAATTTATGGCTATTGTAATTTACTTTGTTCTTAGTATATTTTATTCCATACTTGATTTAGCCTTGTTTCCCGATCTAAAAAATATATATATATGCGATAATATTACCAAGTTTAAATATATACATATATGTATATATTACAGATCAGAGAAGGCTACTTCTGTCAAAAGTGAACTAAGTTGGGTTTTATATCAGTCTTTAAATTTATATTTAAAAGTTTAATGGTAATTTTGTATTTAGATCTAATATTTAATATTTGATAAAAATATATATTCAGGTAAAAGTGTATTACCAATGACACTATGTATTTGTTTCTTTATAAACTGAAAAAATATTGTTAATATTTTAAAAAACATAGAGCTGGTACATTAGTTCCCAAACACATTCCAGCAAACTTACATCTAGCATAGTTCTTGCCGACTGTTTCAAAGGGAGTTTTCTGTGTCAAATTCTGAACATCTTATGTTTTAAGACAATTTGTAAGGTAGATGAGAAAATGACCTAATCGCTGAAATCTGAAACATTGTTAAATATATTTATTCCCTTTAGAATGTACTGACTATAAATGTAAACAAATTGATAATAATAAGCAATGTTCATACAAAATAAACTGATTACATTATATATGCTCTTTTAATTAATATTTCACTTTAGAGACCAATATGAGATTTTTCACTACTTTACAGACCAGTGGGATTTTCAAAATAAAAATAGGTATATATTCATTCCAGGGACTAAGAATGTCCATGTAAAATTTCAGTAAAATCAGTTGAATAGTTTACATATGTGTGTAGCTGATGTAGTGACATAGATAAATAATTTTTGTTTAATATCCTCAAAGGGTTCAAATTTTACATTGCACAAAATGTTTAAGAAATAATTTAAAACAAAAACATTTTGATGCATTGCCAAAATTTGTACTAACTATACTGTACTGATCCACTGCAACATGGAATTAAGTGTCATAATTATGATAAAAAATGATATCATCAAAAAATTTTGTTACTCACAAAGTATAATTCACAAAATATATGTATCACAGTAAATTTGAGATTTTTAAATGTAATTAAAAAGAATGTTAACTCTACAATTTGCATACCATATAAAGATTAAAAATATTGTCCAACAAAAATTTGTGTTTCTCAAAAACTAACAAAAACAAATATTTTCTAAAGATTATAGCCTGTAATCTAAAACCAAGCAAAACAAAGCAATAAAATAACAGAGAATAGATGGTATGGGTGGAATGATTCGGAAGGAAGAAGAATGTATGTGGCTCTTTTAATAGCAATAATTACCATACTGTTTCTTAGGGAAACAGAAAATCAATATAGCATGTAATAAAATACTACTTATTTTTTCCTTTAGTGATGACTCTTCTAGATGGTTGTTTTAAATGTTTTTTAAGTATTGGATACAGAGTAGGTCATACTATTTTATGAAATAAAGTATAAAAAAGTTATTTTGTGAAGACGAAAGAGTTCAAATTACTGTGTTACAAATGAGTAAAAAACGATTTTGAAAGTATTCTTGCCCATTAACTCCAGAGCAAGCAAGCTTTCATACGGTTCATTGTGAAGGGTTTTAAAATGTTTTGAAGTACACACTTAAATTTCTTTGTTTATATACATGTACAAATATTTTTTCCAATTGATATGAGAGGGCAAAATATTTGTAAAGTCTGATACCTATCACTTCTCATAGGCACACTCTCAATACATACAAAAGTTAACTATTTAATATGCATTAATTTCAGCACTAAATGGTATGTCTGTTTTTGGTTTTTAGGGAGTAACAACAAATGAAGGAATCGGAGAGATGTCCCTGGGATGCAAAGCTCCCAACTGTATGTGTACCAGGATTGAATTTCCTACCGCAAAGAAGAAAGTGAAGAGGAAAGACAAGAGGAAAAGGAGAAAGATTTATGAACCACCCTCTTTACCAGAGACATTTGTTACATACGAGCCTTGTGTACATCTGCATTTTAAAACTGACTTGATTGATCGGGATTGTCTGACCCATGAGCAGTATTTAGATTTGCTGGCAACCCCGAAAGGGTAAGTTCTGACATACTCGATACGGTGCACAAACACATTGAGGTATTTATTTATTTGCTTTTACTGGAGATCATCTCTAATTATTTGTTATTATTAAAATATTTGAAGATTGTATAGCATACCTTCTCATTTTCATGTGTGTGTATATGGTTTAATTCAAACATATTCAAGTATCATGTTGTCACATTTAGAATAAACATAAGTATTAAATACAGGTTTTTATTAGTTTACGTATTTTGACTGCCCTAAATATACTATTCTATGGTTGAAATAGCTGTTTTATATCATATAAATATATTATAAAAATTACATCCTTAACCTGGGATTACTCGTGCCTCCCAAAATCACATCATCACCAAGCAGTTAAAGATGCAACTTGCGTATATTTTTTTTAACACTAGATATTCTGGGGTTTCCGATATTGAACATTACATTTCGTATAAATCTTGAATTTACTATTGGTACATTACAAATAAATACTTAAAAAAGCTATACTAAGATTTTTTTTATTTTTAAACATCTTTTAAATAAAATAACTTATTTTTTACTAATTTAAAAAATTATATTACGCAATGTCCTAAAAAAATAAAATACAAGCCTAAGGAAGCCGAATAAAGTACAGATTTACTTTAAAATAAAAAAAATTAAAAATAGCTTTACTTATTTTTCGTAGTCTTCATTCTATATTTTGCCTTTTTTCAAGCATTGCTGATAAGGTTTGTGAAGGAGAATCATATTTCCAGGTGTGGCCTACCTAGAGACTTGGTAAGCTGGGTCAGGTAGATTTGTCTTGTTATGTTTACGTTTGTGTTTGAATTGTATAAATTTAAAAATTTAATTCTTTAATATTCAGCAAAGGAAAAGAATATTGGCCACCTGCTACTGATTCTAGAGACATGGTACTCACTTTTGAGTTAATCCACAATGTCACTGCCTTCTGTGGTAGTATTGTAAAATGTTAATACTTCAGACTTGCCACCAGAAGCTTCATCAATTAATATCATCTTTGTGCATGGTGGAATGCATTAGCACATTTGTTTCCTTTTTTGGCACATACGATGTCAAAAGACAATTGTAAGGTTATTTCTCAAATGCAAACATTGAGCTATTTTCAAAATGCCCTTCAGTGGAAGTTGAGGCTTGGTTTTATGTGCAGTGCCGACTATGGTCAGTCTACAGTTGGTAAATAAATTGTTGGCTAGTGGTTATACTGGTAAAAGAATTATCCATGGTGATACTACAACCTGTTTTATCAGTTGGTTCTATAAGGTGCATTACAACACTGACTGTCCTTTAGACTTTTTTTGCTAAAATAAACCTCTAACTTTGCTGTGTAAAATGATCTAAAATCATAAAGTACATATACTTTGATGCCGTATTAGGCACATTTATTTAGAATATCAATCCCAAACTCACAACCGCCTTGAAAAGTCCAACATTTCATCTATTATGAATGTTGAGTTTAGCTCCAGTTCACCTTCCTCTTTGTGCAGAATCTGGAATCTGATGCTGTTGCAGACTTGACTCCAGGAACCTGGAGCCACGTTCGTCTGAAGAGGTAAAAATAATCGACGACAAAAAATCTCAAAACAAACAATTTACATCGTTTCAACATCAAATTAGAGACGCTACACTTAGAGGAAGGTGAACTGAAGCAAAACTCAACATTCAAATTCACTCAGCCCTTCCTGCTATAGTTACATTATGTGATTTCATCTATTGTTGCATATTCGCTAATAGTGCAAGCATCAGTACATTTTTTTTTTAATGTATCAAATATTTGTTTTATTGGAGCAGGATTATCTTCTGTTTTCTAAGCTGCTCTTGTGGTTCTGTCATCAAATCTTATAGCTTGAACCAACATCTGGAGAAATGCCTTATTGACATCAAAGCAGAAAAATATCTGATGCCATCATCTTCCCACAGCTTGTCTAAATCGATATGATGTTGCCTTTTTTCACTTCAGCCATGTAGAGAACACAAACAATCACTTTCAATTCTACAATGTCTGTTGAGGTATGTCTCTTACACCGTGGTTATGCAACTGGTTTATAACCACAAGGTATTGGTTTCAGTACCAATGACATCATCTGGGTAATAAAAACCCCAGCAATCTATAACATTAGTCAAACCTTTGGCTGCATTTTTACTCTAGGCATACTTGTGACTATTTTTTCTCTTCCTGCGTCCTGATACTGGTTTGTGTACATACCATTTAATATAGCTACCTTTACTAGTGTAAACAATAGCATCTAAATCTGCATTTCTTTCAGGTGCATCTACTTGTAGAACAAGTCGTTGAGTTAGTCTGTAGGGTGAAATTCTTCATCTTATTCATCCATTGGTTGAAATTGTTGAAATTATTCTTGGACTAATTCTTCCCCTGACTGCTCGGCTTCAGTGTCCATGTGTTCGTATTCTGCTCAGAATCAGGGTTTGATACAATTTCTGCTGGCAGTTCAATGTCCACTTCATTTATGTAATTTCCTTCTTCCAGCCAAGCAAGAATACGGAAACCACTCTCACATACCACACTTTAAAAAAGAAACTAAAAACAGACACCGTTATTAAAAATCTAACACTGAGTCATGTGCCTATTCGCGCGTTACTTTCCAAATGACAGGTGTACATTTCTCACCTTGACATCATATCACCTAGAACCAAATTCCAACCAGAAATGTCCTACAAATGCAAAGAAAAAACTAATATGGTGTATATTGATTTTACAGTTCTTATTACAATTGTAAAAATGTTTAGTATTTTGTATTTTCTAACGCGTGAGTAAGTGATGCTACCATTTAATTTTCAGGGTATTACAAAATATTCCTGCATTTAATACATCTAATGATACTTCTGTTGTGACTAATAACTGAACAGTAAAAGATTGAAATATGGTTAAAAAATAGTCCTTTATGGTTAAAAAAATAGAATCTATTCATTTGTTAAAAAAGCAAATTAAGGAACTCCAAATTTAAACACTGTTGCACTCTTTAAGGTATCGCTGGATTGGAGAGATCGACTGTGACAACCCAGAACTGGATATTAATAAAGTAAAGCGAAAGAAGCCAAAGAAACCTAAAAAAATTGAGACAATAATAGTGAAAGCCAGATGCTGGGGAGTAAGTATTATTTTACTAAATACAAAGAAAAGTTTTGTTTTTTAATGAAATTACTATGAATTATTTAACTTAAGTAAATATGTAACTTTTTTTATTAAGATATAAGTTGTCCTATGATATTACAGGAAAAGTATTAAGTTGAAAGAAAGGTAGATTTTATTTGTGGCTGCAATTTTGAGACATCAAATTGAATATACATCAATGGCTTTGAAGTGCACTTAGTAAAAAGTTGTAGCTATGACGATTTTTCAATCAGTGGCATATGTTAATATGTAACTGTCAGAAAGTTTATTGGCCACCAACTGTTTTTTAAACCTTGCAAGATATAATATATTATAAATAGTAATAACCACTTAATTAGTTTCTAAAATCTTATAGTTATATATATAAAAGACTATTTCTTCCATATGAGGTCTTAAATAAATAAAATTATGTAATGATTAAAGTGCCCAATTTTGAATACAGTGGAGTCCCGCTAATCCGAACACGTGTAATCCGAACGTCGGTTAAATCCGAACAGGTCCCAGGAGGAATTATTTATAACTATAATGAACAGTTATAGGAACTAATTACTTAAAAAATGAAAAATGGGTGTATCATTTCGTACATAAACAAAGAAAACTTTAATTAAAATAGACATGCAGTATTTTATTAAGACAAATTGTGTACGGTACAGTACATAAATAATGAAGTTAAATACAGAACCAAATTGAAACTTATAGGTTAAGTATGAGTTAAATTACTGTATTAAGAAGTGAAATCAAACAAAAATTGGACGTACAGCTTACTGATATTATTATTGAGTACAATATTAATTGTTAAAAGACATAAGTTCATTTATTGTCTTCTGTCCACATTGAAGAGAGTTTATTGGATGACTCACATTGCTTAACAATATAACTCTCACACTAAATACGGTAAATGTGCTTAGTATTCGCAAACACGTTTTATTTGTCAAGAAATACAATGCAACAGTCAGAAAACATGTTTTAATAAACAATGTTGATAATTCTATAACAAAAATAGACCCATTCTCAAGTTTAAAAACCGTATTTTTCTGTAATTATGGCTAATCCGAACAATCACATAATCCGAATAGGGCTCGGTCCCAATTAGGTCGGATTAACGGGACTCTACTGTAATTTAATTTAATAATTGACGATAGTGAAATAAACCAGTGTTTTTTATCACAAATCAATGTAATTGGCTGCTATGTTGTACACTTCTGAAAACTTCATGCTGATGCTGTCTTAAAATCGTAGAAGTACAAGATATTAATAAAATTAGTACAACAATAATGTTGTTCTAAATTGAGAATTCAGACTATTGAATTTCATTTCAACAACATGAATGGTAACCATCTTGAAACCTTATGTGATAATATTTTATATATTTATTTACTATAAGAAATGTGTAATGATTGTTTATATATACAAATATCTTAACTTTAGTATATATTGTACAACTGAGATAAAATCTTAATGAAATCATTGGCTCCTGTCACCTCTGAAAAAATCTGTTCCTCCACATTTAACCCGGGAGAACTCCCGTGGTGAGAAAAAAACTTTACTCAAGTGCATTTTTAAAATTTATTTCTTTAAATAATTTTATTTTCCCCTGCTAATGGCTAATATCACCGCAGAAGCACCTAGACTGCTAGCCCCAGTGGTGTCTAAGCAATGATGTTAGCAAGAGTTTCTCTGGTACTTCCCCGTAGTGCAGGGGGGGAAACGCCTTTTCGGTGGGCTTAGCACTGATGAGGTAGGCGAAAACCACGAAACTCGGACCCGGTCCCTCCAAGGGTATGTGGGGGTTGAGCGTCGGGGCCCAACTACTCACATCGGAAAACCACTAAGTTCAGAAAAACCAACACAATGCCTCGGATACAGGACGACTACATGGATTAGACCAAGGCCACCCTTACGGACTTTGAGATTTGGAACGTGGAATGTTAGGAACTCTAGCTATACCAGGGGCCATTGACATACTGTCCGGAGGAGCTTAGTAAATATGAGATGGATCTGGTAGCTCTACAAGAGACCAGAATGGCCAATAGCAGGAAAGCTAAATACCAAAGATTATATAATATATTATAGTGGAAATGAGGAAGGAAGATACCAAAGAGGAGTAGGATTTGCTGTAAGCAGGAAGATTGAGAGTACTGTGATATGTTTCGAAGCCAAAGATGAAAGACTGTGTATAAATTAGGATTAAGGGTAGGTTTAAGAATTATATCTGTTATGAGTGTGTATGCGCCCACAGAAGATGCGGAAGACGACATAAAGGATGCTTTTTATGAAGAAAGGATCGAGGAAGAGTATAGAAAACTTCCCAGCTATGACACAAAGATAATAATGGGGGACTTAAATGCAAAAATTGGCAAAGAACAAGTATGGAAAAGTGTTGCAGGATCAAAATAGCTTACATGCAAACAGCAATGACAACGGTATGAGACTGTTGAGCCTGACATGGGCAGTAAACAATGAAGATAATGAGCACATTTTTTCCAAGGAAAGACATAACACAAAGCCACATGGACATCACCGAATGGCATCACAAAAAAATCAAATAGAACCACGTTCTGATAGATCTCAGGCATTCTAGTCATATCACCAATGTACGTAGCATAAGGAAAGCGAATGTGGATCAGACCACTATCTAGTTCTAGTCAATCTATTACAGAGAATTAAGATAGAGAAACAATCAAAACAGAGAACCTCAATAAATGTTAGATTTGGATCATCTAAAGAAATGAAAAAATAAGGAAAGATTTCCAACTTAAACTGTCAAAAAACCGTTTCCAAGCCCTAAGTAACTTAGCTCAAGGAAACCCAGAGGAAGATAAAAATTGAACAGGGGCAGGACAAAACAATAAAGGAAACCCTACAAAACTGTGCAAGGAAGAGATGTGTTGGTGGAAAGAAATGAAAGGAAAAGAACCAAAAAAACCCATGGTTTGACTGAAGGAATGAACAAAGAAAAAGTGGTGCAGAAGAAATGGAAGGGAAAGAGACTTGGGCTCCCGCAACGAGGAACAAACATCAGGCAAGATGGATAGGGAAGAAGTATAAAAAAGCAAGCCTCCATGTAGAGAAACGGTAAAAAAAAAACACTCAGGAGAAAAAAGAGGGAAATTGCATCCTGGTGATACAAAATCCTAGAGAAAGCGGAACATGTGATAGGACGTGCAAACAATAGCAGAGCCTTTTTATCGATTCTATAAGATTTTGCAGGAAGGGATTCAGCCCAATAATGCCCATATGGTAATCAAAGAACCTATCTGTTTGAACTAGTGATCCAGAAGGCAAAAGAAGTGATAGCAAGAGTAAGATGCAGGGAGTAAGTAATTTTAAAGGGATGCTCTGTGAATGGTAGAAACGAGTTGGTTGGAAGAGGGAGAGGTAAAAACCGAGAAATAATATCAAAATGTGGAACACCAATGGGTCCCACCAGATCCAACACAACAAGAAGTAGAAAATGCAATCAAGGAATTAAAAAAACAATAAAGCTCCAGGAGAGGATTCAGTATCATCAAATTTGATTAAAGCCCAGGAGGGCAAAAGACTAGCGAAGGAGATTCACAAATTGAATTCTGAATATTTGGGAAAAAAGAATTGATTTCCAAATGTAATGGAAGAAAGCAGATAGTCATCCCTGTTCATAAGAAAGGTGACAAAAAAGAGTGCAACCAACTACAGAGGAATGTTCTCTCTCTAAACTGTACCTAACTAAGTGCTATCAAAGATTTTAACAAAAAAGATTAGAGGAGTATACATCCAATATAATAGGTACCCACCAAGCCAACTTTACTAGAGGTACGATCAACTACCGATCAAAATATTCATACTGAAGGAGGCAATTGCCAAATATCATGAATTACCATAAATCCTTTCCTATGCCTTTTTATTGATTTCTCCAAAGCATATGACTCAATTTAGTAGAAGATGACTCTGGAAGATATGGAAAAGTATGGAATACCCAACAAATTAATAAACTTGTCAAAATCATGCATATCAGGATCTAGATCCAAGGTTAAAGATAAATGGGGAAATCTCGGAAAAGTTTGATGTAAGCACAGGCGTAAGACAGGGGGATGGATTGTACCCAATGCTATTTAATTTAGCTTTATAGGAAGCATTACAAGAAGTTCGACAAACAGAAGCTGGAATTACAATAGGGACCAAAATAAATGTTCTTTGCATTTTGCGGAATGATGTTGCCAATTAATAGCGAAAGAGTAAATGAAAGATGCCTGAAAATGCTGGTCGCTAACAACTCCTAAACCCAACACAAAAAGTTGGTTAAAGCATAAATGAAGAGAAAAACCAAATGAATGGAGTGTGGGAGAACAACCCAAACTAAACAATCGAGTAATAATATATAAATAGAAGGGCACAAATTTGAAAAAGTAAAATGGTGCGATAAAAAATACAAAAAACCCAACTTTTTTTTTTGGTCAACTTATTTGTGCTGAGTAATGCTGAACCGAATAATAATGAAGAAGGACATGGGAAAGTACAACAAAAGGATAAATGCAGCACACAGACAGTGTTTTATCAGCATGCCAACCAAGCTATTAAGCTCGTTCATACCTACTATCAACACTAAGACCATAACTCCGTATTATATAATTAAAACCATTATAAGACCAGTTTTTGTTTATATGGCCTCAGAAACTGGGTGTTAGAAGTAAAAACAAACAGAAATACGTTTGATAGTATTTTGAGAACAAATTATTGAGAAAAATCCTATGGGCCAACCCTTGCAGATGGAGCAGTGGCAGGATAAGCATAATGTGGAGTTGAGGCAACTCATATATGGGACCCAGGACCATAGTGGCCGAGGTGTGAAGAAGTAGGAGAATGAGATGGGCTGGGCCCATTTACTAATAGGAAGGATGGAACAATTCTCCTTAGTCAAGAAACCGTCCCTTGTAAACAATCCGGAGGGCCAGAAGACCACCGGGGGGAGGGGAAGTGCGGTGTTGTTTTTAGGAAGGGCCAAGTTTGAGGATGGTCGAGGACCAGATCAGAATGAGACCGTAAGAAAACTGGGGAAAAAGAAGGGGAAAGATAGAAGGCAATGGATTAGAAGAGATCTGGTATGGCAGTGTGGAGTTGGCGAGGGCATAAGTACCACCTTGGGTAACCATGGAGACCACGGCGAGATAAGTAAGTAAGTAAATAAATTTTATTTTAATTGAACTGCTCCATGTAATCCTCAACAGGGACATCATATGGAAGGATATACACACTGCATCGAGGCACTTGCTTTAGCACGTGGTTAGGGAGTAGCGTGGGTCGGGACAGGGGGAAGCACTCCTCTCACTCCCGCCAGTCGTATTCTCACCACGACGAGGCGGACCAGCGGGTGGACTGCTCTTTTCGATAAAGTTTTTTTCTCACCACGCGAGTTGACCCCGTCAGTGATTTTCTTGTAAAAAGTTTTTCGGTAGTTCTTAATTTTTTTGTTGTTGTTTACTCGTTTTCCATAGTTTGATCGCACTTTTTAGCTATTTTTTTCTATTAGTTTAGGTTTTATAAAGTGTGCAGACCTCAGTATGTTTTAATTAGTTTTTGCAGACCATGTTTTCCATAATGAATGTCACACGATGAGAATATTGCTAACATGGCTGCTTCAAGAAAGAGGAAAATAGAGAGCTTTGTTAGTAACTCGAAAATCATTCTTGATTACTGAATGCCGAAAGTGAACATAGTGAGATGAGCACCATACACTAACTCCGAACAATCTGATACGCATCCTGATTTGATACATATTTCCTAACTGCTCCAAACCCACCACTCATTCAAGGACTT
>NW_025787010.1:0-14395 GCF_021130785.1 Homalodisca vitripennis
CAATTGCTTATCATTTTACATCATTGAACAAAAATAACCCTATTGGTTAATTCATGGTAGCATAAATTCATAAAACATGAATCCCAAAAAGCCCAATCTACCACCCTATATATTGTCATAACATGCGGCCTGTGGAAAATTTAAATATTTGGCACCAAAAAATCATCTTCAAAATGTCACTTGGACTAAGTTCGTTTGTCAAACTTTTTCTTGTGCCATTTCGTTTCAGTATGGAGACACCCACCCCCCCGCGTAGTTTCGTATCATCGCGAATAAGTTTTCGAGATATCTAGTACATATAAATTCCGATGCAAACAATAAAGTTAACAATACTTCTCCTGCCTACAAAAAATTCTACCTAAAAGAACTATTCATATCTAGCCGGTTAAAATAACGTGTATTTTATATTGAAAATTATCTTCTTCTTCGTACATAGCCTACTCTGTCGCAAGAGATAAATTAATTGGATGTTGCACAGTAACATCACTAAAACAAGAAATTAGCATGATACTAAAAAAAGCTGATGTACCTTGCAATTCTAAAAGAGAAATTCAGTGGATGAGATGGGCGCAAAGTGTAGAATGAAACTAATAGATCACGAAATCTTATTTAAGAACTTATTCTGAACATCTAAAAGTATTATAGATGTTTACATAGATGTATCGCAAAGAGCGCTTGTGGTAAAGAGTGCTTTCGTACAAATGTAAATTTACACACCGATGGAGAATACTGATATGCTGTCAATTTTAAGGTACTGACTAGATGGCTTTTCCGTTACGAATCGAGTTGTACTACGCAGACGCTTGGTATAAGAAACATGCAAATAACGAACACTTTCGCGTCCAGAGCTTTATACAAGCTGTTTTTCTCGCTTTATATCAATGAGCAGTAATCCTATCGTATCACCTAAAGCCTTGTATTGTAATGCACTTCTCCTCCTAACCCATTTCCTTTCCCTTACACTTCCTCTGAAAGGGGGTTAGTGTTGTCCTAATGACGCGCGTGTGTTAGCTGCGTATACGACAAGATAACAACTAATAGAAAGATTATAAGAAGGTTCCTATAGTATCCTTGACACCCAAACTATGGGTCAAAATTTTACATCTATTAAAAATTCTAATGCACGGCCATTAAGATGGAGGACCTAGAGTCGAAATCGGATATTACTGCACTCAAAAATGCTTTGGACATCTTTTCACATATCAAAGTGAGGCTGCCCGATTAAGCCTCTGATTCAGTTTCTGCGATCTCATAATATTACAACTCTTTAGTAAAATTAGTTAAATTTCTTTAGTTAGAAACAATTTTAACTTTACATTGTTTAAATTAATTTGGTTAATAATTAGTATTTTTACATCTAATAATATTCAATGGGATTGGCTGCACTGACCGTAAAGACGAGTTGACATAGCAAATGAAGGTTTGATTGCTCCCACCATAGGCAAGAAGGGCACAACTTAAAAAATACCCCTCTAGATTTTTAAATGTCATATACGTTACATATCCTGATGCCCTTTTCTTCTCTTAATATAATAACTTCCCCTTCCTATCAAAATTCTAATCCTTCAAAGTAAATACTAGTTAAAATTACACAACATTAATTCAGAGCGTCATTCTGATCCTCAGGATGCGCACGTATTCTGAGGATGAAATGTGTTAACAGAAATTACCTTTATCATTCTAGACGGGGAGTTCCTGATGGCTAATGTAGACATTTGGGATATTTACAAGACCCATAGCTAATATCTAGGGATAGTACGGAGATCAGAACAGAATCATAATACCTCCAATCATCACAATGACACCATGATACAAGTTGATAAGATTTCGAACATACATGGAATAATCAGGTAGTTATTTAATTCTCACTTACTCACATAATTTATAGTCATACCACAAAAACAGAAGTCGTGAAACCCACGACAATCTCCGGAAGGAACTATCCCATCCAGGCTGTAGTTAATTGAGTAGACACATCCTGCTGAATACTCCGGACTGGATTCTCCTACATCCCTGAGTGTTCAACGAGCTACAGTATTCAAGCTCGTTTCGCGTTGTAGTGTATCAACATTCCCTTCACATCGACATGAAGTCCTAGTGGTGCGAAAATACATGCGTTAAAGGCACGATCCTTAGTACTACCTTCAATAGAGAATTCTCTTTGAGGATGCGATTTAACACCCTTGACCGTATTCCACCAACCACGTGTAATTTATGGCGTAAATACAATTTTTATATAGTTACTTTAGTGTTCTATGAGTTTTTAAATATTAAAATGTTGATTAGACGTGCCGGTCATTCCAGGTCTGCATGGTACATCTTAAGACAAAGGGAACTGTATTTTTACTCACTTTCTACATTCTCAGTCAAGATTGAAAAGTGCCCGGCTATTATATAGGCTCAAACAAATAATCCAAGCAACTCGCACAGTACTCGAATACAATAACAGCATAAGCAGTCTCAGTCAATACAAGGATCACAAGGAGACATAAAATGAATCACACACTTATTCAAGGTGAGAAGTTGATCGAACACAACTCTGTCTGTAGCTCAAATTTGGATATTTTACCATCTTATCCAGGAAGAGCCTCTGACGTGAATGCCATATTGACGCGGCGTTTCTAAAAAGACCTTAAGAGAAATTCAATGGAAAAATCTCTGCACCGCCATCGCTTCTAAAAATAATAGTTGTCAATTCACATCTACATACTTAAAGACATTTTGACATCCCGAAACGACAGTGCAAATATCATGGCATCTACTATAGAGTTACTAATTATGAAATATTAAATGTGTAAAGCTGGTCGTCGCCTTAACTAGAAATTAAATCTTTCTAAAAAGTTTTAATGAAGTACAAGCTTAACCAGCACTTCATCGTATACAGCCCCACTGCTAGCAGAATGCCCCTAAAGGCTACAAGGAAGTCATAGTCTCCATTACCTGTTAAGTACGAATATAACACAAAGTAAAGTGTTTTAAGAACGTTAACACATTGAAACCATATTTGGTTAGGCAAATACAGAGAGACTTCTATAAGAGGCAAATCCAATTTGTTGAAAAATCAACAAACCAATTGGTGTTGCCACTCTCGAAACAAAATTAGATCTGAATATGGTCCTATTGTAAGACCATCCCGAGAGAGAGTGCGGTCAAACAATAAAATTACCAAAAAACATATTGGTATGTAAGAAATAAAGAAATGGGTGATTATAAACTATTAATTGAAATTAACGAAACAAGTATAATGTTAATTGCGCTTTTCTATTACGTATAGTTTTTATTAATTGATAATTCCTCTCACTATAGAAAGGCACCTTGAGGTTTTTTTGAACTAGAGTGAACTCTACAAAAAATTTATCAATACTATTTCAACCAAACTTATATACATGATTTTACATATTTTAAGAACGGAAAATATGTTTTCGTTTTTGTAAAGTTTATTATGGCTACAAGAGATGTTTAAATTATTTATCTAATTCCTCAAACAGAAAAAAATTACGTTTAGATTTTCTCCATTATAGGCGTCTTCTCAGTATTTCCAAAAATATTAAATATGATGAAATAAATTATTTAATTAAATCCATAGCTAGTTCCAGTCTCTGAAATTTGACTCACATATCACCTGCTTTTGATAAAACATTTCAATTTACGTAACAGATACAGCTTAAGGAATACGCAAACTGAAATTTAAAACGCAAAACATTGAAGCTGTTCTCAAAAATTATCGTAAATCAGCCGTGCGGTGACAGGCCTGATAAGTGTTTCTGAACATACAACTTCGTACGACTTTGCCATATCTTGATTTGAGTGTTAAAACAAGCGACACTACTATACCATGTAATTAACGCAGAAATCGACGTTTTATATAGCTAACAAACTGTGTATTTCACGCGATGTTTAAATTTCTCTAATCAACTATCCTTTCCAAAATTGAACCTGAAAGAATCTAATTAAAGGAAAATTATATAAGTATCTTTGAGATTTGGCTACATGAATTACTTAAAAAACATGAATTAATTAATTTAAATACCTTGTACAATGGAATATAACAATTACATCTTATGACATTCTGTGAAAGACAAGTGGCTTTGAAGTACACTGTTGTTCATATATAAGACAGGAACTTAATAATTTTCACTAATTTTTACATATTTTACTATCTAACAAGGCGAAAAATTAAAAGTTAATCATCTGCCGTTCCTCTTATTACTATTTCCGAACAGATTAGAGGCTTCTTAAAATCTTACAATTTACAGTCACACAACATCTAGATAACAAATACTTATTGTGGAACAAATATTGCGAGTGTATTGATAAAACATTACCCACACCATTTGAAAACTGCGGGCAGTGCGTTGCCAGAGAGGTACACGTCAGATATCT
This sequence comes from Homalodisca vitripennis, assembly GCF_021130785.1. NCBI lineage: Eukaryota > Metazoa > Arthropoda > Insecta > Hemiptera > Cicadellidae > Homalodisca > Homalodisca vitripennis. Next base: position 4,384 of record NW_025787010.1, read on the forward strand.
TAGTTACAGCGTACATCATTTTTTTTATATTCTCTCTTATGGCATTATGAATTTTATTTTTTCATATTTATTTACAAAACAAGCCAATGTACAAGTTTGTTTACTATTTATGCGTCTCTCAACAATCTAAAAGGAAAATTTCTTATTTTTTAGTAATAACGTAAAATGCGAATTAGATTACTACCTAAGTATCATACTTTTGTGAAGAATGAACACTGATTCTATTCTTGAATCCTATATTACTTTGCCACAATTCTTTTGACATTTTAAAGCGAGAACAATTGGGTACTCTCTAATTTATGTTAAACAAAATAGCTTGTTAAAAGTACAATAGAAATATGTTGTTTTAACTCTTTATGTTAGATATCAATGGATGGAAATCTAGAAACGCGAATCTCTAAATTTTTATTAACTAAAGAAATGTGAAAGGTATCTTCTAAGATCGCTTCTTTTTTTTTCGATTCTTTTCCCACGGAAAAAAAAGTAAACATGCAAATGAGCGGGGAGATTCCAGTGGTTTCTTCCCCTTGGGACAGGGCAGCGTCCCAAGACTGAGGGGGGCCCGGGATCGTTGCCGATGTTGCTGTTCCCCTATTGGTACCGTTTTTCTCAGCAGATGTCGATTTCCCCGCCCGGCCCCGGAGGACGAACATATTATAATCAGCACTGAAAGTGGCGAGGGTCCCCCGTAATAACCGGGAGGGAAAGTTTCCAGGGGCCCCCAAGGGCTTTAGGTGCTGGGGGCTGGGGCTCGAGGAAATTTACAACCGCCACCACGCAAAAAAAGCTGCAGTAGTTTTCCTGGGGGAAAACACGATATTTTTCCCGTTATGCAACACATCCGTACTTTTAGGGGAACCCCTGGGTTGAAAGTATACAAAAAAACCCTCCCCAGGGGGCGGGGCCCCCGCGGGGTTTGCGTTTTTTTATTGCACAATTTTAAACCCCCTAACTATAGAGCATGTTTCGGCCCGGGAAAAGTAAAAAATTTGATTGCCTAAAAAAAATTGTACAATTTAACAATTTTTATGGGCACAAGTAAAGTTCCCTTTCCCAAAGTCAATGTAAATTGGAAGGGAAACTTTTATTGTAAAATTTTCGGCTGTCTCCTCTCTAATAAGTCGTAAAATAGGATTTTAAACAATAAAATAAAGCACATTCGCTGTTAGTCGTTGATGGGTATGTCTTTTTTTAACCTTGTATACTTCTTAAGAGGGTATGAAACCCCCTGTTTAGCGTAGTAGGCTTCATGAAGGGTATGAAAATTTCAAGTCTATATTCAGGCATTTCGAGATTGTGCGAACAGGTAAACAAAAGGGTAGAACAAAATTGCCAAACTACTGATTATAAACTTCAATGACACTAATTTCACGGTAAACAGAAATTTTGTCATTGTAAAATAAAAGTTTTAATAAAAATTTACAGGCAAGTTAAACAAAATGCAATTTTATTTGCTTTTCCCGCTTGAGAGATACGAGGGAACTCCTTTTGTTGCTCCCCTCAACGAGGTGAGTTAAGTAGTATTTTTTCATGAGACCAGCTCAAAGCATATTATACTGTTTGATATTTCAAATTATTCAATTGTTTTTTTTTATTTTGTTTTTTTAAAGGACCTAATTCTTTTGAAAATTTAAGCAACTGATCTATAAAACAACATTGTTGAGGGGTTGGGTTTAAACCCCCTTGTACCCAAAAAGAGTAAGATTCTAAAAAATGTGTATGTACACAAAATTTTTTGCTTTTTTAAACTTTATTTGAGGCAAGGGGAAAAATATATTTTTGTGTAACAAAAAGAAAAGAGATTGAGAGGAAGAAAGTGGGGGAAAGATGAGGGAGTGAAGGGTGAGGGGAGGAGATGGAGATGAATAGGGAGGGGAAAAGGGAGGGAGAGAAGGGGGGAGGGGAGAGAGGGAGGGAGAAGGAGGAGAGGAGAGAGATGATGAGGGGGGATTAACATTTTTTCTTACAAAAACATTTTTTTTTTTATCCAATAGGTTTTTTTAAAGTCACTGTTTTTAAGAAGACATATTTCGGGATTGAAGCATAATAAAACTACAAAATCAATAAATTTTAATAAAGGGCCCTGAACTCGAAATTGTTTAATTAGTAAACATTTTTAGGGGGGAGATAAAGTTCCCCGTTTTTGACACATTTTTTTAAATGGAAAATATCAATAAATATTATGTAATTTTTGGTTTACCCAATCAGGATAAAACTGAAGTCAAAGGTAACAGTTAATGTAATAAAAATTTTTACACACGGTGTGTTAGGGAGGGAGCGAGAACAGGTGTGGAGGGGGGTAGGCCAGCCCATTAGGCTATAAGGGGTATCAACCCTCTATGACGATGGTCTGTTTTTTGTTTTGATGATCGCCTGGTTTTTTTATTTTTAAAAAGGAGTTACTCTTTGTTTAAATTTAAATTTTTTTCTTTGTAGTTGCGGAAGAACTAACATTAGTAAATTTTTTAATTTGGTTTTTTAACGCCCCCCACCCCACACCAAAAAGTTTTTCTTGTAAGGTTCTTATATTAAAAAGCTAAAATCTTTATTTCTAAAAATTGTTTTCCCTCTTTCGTCTTTCTAAAAATAAATTCCCCCCCTCATCGGAAAAATACTTTATTTGTGTCCGCAAATATGTAAATATCTGAGATATTTCTTTATTTTTAGTGGTGTCTAAAAAGGGACAAAAAATTTGAAATTTATAAAAAAAAAAAAAAAATTTTTTTTTTAGTCTATAAGAAAAAAGATTTTCCCTTTCAAAAAATTGATCTCAGCCTCTCTAGTTTTTTTAGAGGTCGAAAAGGGGGGATTCGAAAGGGTTTAAAAATATAAAACGATTTTTTTTTCTGTTGTCATCTCGATATGTATTTTCCTAGCTCGATTACTTCAAATCGTTGTCAGGACATAAATAAATGTTAAATGGGCACAGCCAAACCAATGCAGACCCAACCCTTAAAAAAAGGTTCTCTGCCCTAATCTAGTTGTTGACCCGGGGATACACCGGATGTTCGAAAAGGTGTCAGAAATCCTGTGGCTGACAGACAAAATGGGGTGGGGTACCGAATAAAAAGCACATTCCATGAAATGTTTAAGGACTTTTTGTTTTGGGAATAAAGGTATATTGTACAGAAGTTTGTGAAAAACCCCCTTTTCTGAACATTTTTAATCTTCAAGTTGGCTTTCGGGTATAAAGTGATTTAAATGTGAGCTCGTATTTGGGTTATCAGGAAAACCCGAAAAAAGGGGATATTTACTTACTCCCTAAGAAATTTAAAATAATTTGCATTAAGCTTCGAATCTACGTGTTTATCCATATATAAATCGATAAACATTGTGGTTTGATAATCGGGCAGGAAGGTGAATGCGATCGGTTTCCCCTAAAGCATTCAAAAGATTGCGTAAAATATTCAAGGTTTGGGGGGTGGTTAAGGTTCTCTCCGGGGGGTGTTGTGTTCTGTAATAAAATGCTTGAAGGTAAATTTTTTGTTTTGTGTTTTTTCATTGAATTAGGTTCATCTACTTCTTTTTAATTTTTAGAGATTTCCTTAATATTTTTTGATATGTTATATTATCGGCGGCAGCCACGTTGTCTTATATGGCCCGTGACTGATTGAACTATCCGAAGAATTGTTTCAAAGAACTAGTTTGTAAAAAAATCAAATATAATTTAAATTCCCCTGGCTCCCGACTATTAAAAGGAATTGCGTGGTCAATATTTATCAAATATAATAAATTAGAAAGCGTCATATTTTAAATGTTTTGAGAAAGGTTTCAGCCCTAAAGCTGCAGACCGCTATTAGGTTTCTTTTCAAAGTTTTCAACTTTAAAACACAAAAATTCTAAAAGTTAACGTTTTTGTGTTTTATAGGTTTGACAGCTTCAAATCTTCATTGCCTTTGAATTTTAAGGGTAAAAAAGAACTCAGAAAAATCTCCTTTAATTTTTTTTAAGTTTATTAAGGGATAATTTTTGGGGTGGTGAAAAGAGGAAAGAATGTTTAATTTGAGTTTTTAAAATTGTTTTGTCCCCCAAAAAACGGGATTTGGGGGAAATTTAAAATTTCAAATGTACATCACTTCATAGACCCTAATTTTGAAGACATAAAAAACTTAAAGAATGGTGAAAACCATGACACTACCTCTTTTCCATCAATAAAAGGCTCAAATTTTAATTAAGTCTTTACAATTCATTATTTTTCTTCGGAAAAGTTACTGCCCGGTGGAAAAAACCATTTTATTGGTCTTTTTTGATCTGAAACCGGTTAAGAATGCAAGGACAAAGGGATCCAATGAAGATTAAAATCACAGATAAGAAGTTTTTTTCGATGATTCCCACCAGACGGTAATTTTACCAAAGATAATTAAGTAAGTTGAGTGCCTCCGCATTTTGGGGGCAAAAAAAAATTCTAACCCACCCAAATAAAAAACTTCTTTTCCAAATGCACCCCCCCCCAAAAGGTTACCTTTAATATAACCTTTTTAAAAAAAAGGGGGGGTGTTGTCTTTTATTCACCTGTATGTAATTGATCAAAATAATATTAAGGAACTCTAAAAATTAGAATGAATAGATAAAACCCTTAATTAGATGAGAAATCCCAAAACGAATATACCTTCAATGCATGGTTATTACAAACACAACACACTGCTCCGGAGAGAATCCTTAAACCATCCCCAAAAACGTTGAATATTTACGCAAATTTTGGAATGCTTCAGTGGACGTCGGCATTCAGCCCTTCCGTCCGTTTTTCATCCTAAATGTTTATCGGTTTTAATGGGTAAAAAGAATTCGAAGCTTTTAAAGCAAATTTTTTTTGAGTTTATCAGGAGAGAAGAGTAAAAATACCTTTTTTTGGTTTCCCGATAATCAAAATACGAGCTCCCAAATTTAAAACTTTTATAGCCCCAAAGCCAATTGATAGATATAAAAGTGTTCAAAAAGGGTGTCACAAACTTTGTGACTAAAAGTACTATTATTCCAAACAAAAAGTCCTGTAAAAAAATATATATGGAATGTGCGTTTTTTCGGTAGCCCCCACCGCCCCATTTTGTCTGTCAAACACAGGGGGTTTTGACACTCTTTTTTGAACATCCGGTTATCACCGTCAGACAATAGATTATGGGACCGAGAATTACCACTTTAAGGGTTGGTCGCATATGGTTTGGTGATGCCCCCTTTTAAAATTTAATTTTTGTGGACAACGATTTGAAGTACTCGAGCTAGGAAAATACGATATCGAGATGACAACGAGAAAAAATATCGTTTTATATTTTTAAACCCTTTTGATATCCTCCCATTTCGACCTCTAACAAAATTAAAAGGGTTTATGATCCGAATTCTTTTTAAGGGAAAAGTCTTTTTTCATTTTAAAACTAAAAAAAAACAATTTTTTGTGCTTTAAAGTTCAAATTTTTGTACGCTTTTAGACTACCACTAAAAATAAAAGAAATATCTCAGATATTTTTGTATTTGCAGGAAAACCAAAAAATTGATTTTTCCCCGATAGGGGGGAATTTATTTTAGAAAGATCAAAAGGGGGGCAACAAGTTTTGGAAATGAAGATATTAGTTTTTATTAATGTAAGTCCTTAAAGAAAAACTTTTTGTGTGTGGGGGAGGGGGCGTTAAAAAAAACCAAAATTTTGAAACTTATAATGTTAGTTCTTCCGCAATACAAAGAAAAATTTGATTACTACTAAGAGTAAGCTCCTTTTTTAAGATAACAAAAACCGGCAGACATCAGAAACAAATGTAACAGAAGGTCGCTAGAGGGGTTTAGCCCCCTTTGTAGCCCAAATGGCTGGCCCTACCCCCCTCCCCCACCCGTTCTGCTCCCTCTCCTTTTAAACAAAACCCCGTGTGTAATTTAAATTTTTCTTTAAACCCGTTACCCTTTTACCTGTAAATTTATCCTGATTGGGCAAAATCGAAATTACGATAATTTTTTATTTATATTTTTCCATTTAAAAACTTTTCACAAAAAAAGGGAAAATTTTTAAATTAACCCCCCAAAAAAAAGCTTAAATAATTAACAATTTCGAGTTCCCCGGGTTTATTTAAATTTATAAGAGTTTTAGTTTTTATTATGCTTTAAAACGAAATAAATTTTCTTCTGTAAAAAAAGTGGGCATTTTAAAACCTATTGGGAAAAATTTTAAAAAAGTGTTTGTTTTAAGAGAAAATTTTTGAACTCCCCCCCCCTCTCTTCCCCTTTCCCCTCAACCTCTCCCCTCTCTCTCTCCCCCTCTCCTCTTTTCCCTCCCCCCCTCCTCTTCCCCTTCCCCCCCCTCTTCCCCCCCCTATTCCAATTTTTCCCTCCCCCCCTTTTCCCTCACCCCTCTCACTCCCTCAATCTTTCCCCCCCTTTCTTCCTCTCGATCTCCCCTTTTCTTCGTCCTACACAAAAAAATATTTTTAGCCTTTCCCCCAAAAAAAGGGTTTTAAAAAAACCCTAAAAAATTTTTGACATACAAAACTTTTAGAATTTCAACTCTTTTCCCGGGACAAGGGTTTTTAAACCCCAACCCCCCTTTAACAATGGGGTTTATAGGTCAGTTTCTTAAAAAATTTTAAAAGGGAAATTTGGTCCCGAAAAAAACAAAATGAAATGAAAAACAAAAAGAATAATTGAAATTTTCTTAAAAAGATAATTTGTTCTTTTGAGCTGGTCCATGAATAAATACTACTTAAAATCCCTTGTTTTAGGGAGCTAAAAAAGGAGTTCCTCTCGTATCTCTCCCAAACGGAATAGCAAAAAAAAATTGCATTGTTTTTTAACTTTCCAAAAAAAAGCTTTCCCCTAACCTTTGGGGAAAATTAAAAAACCTCGAGCTAAACCCAATTTCCCGTCCCCGTATTCAAGTACACAAATTTTGGTTTTTCATTCCCCCATAAAGGTATTTGAAAAACATTGACTTTTAGGTGCCGTTTCAACCCGTTTGAAAGTAAATTAAAAATTTATGGGGGATAACATTGTCAGTTAAATTTTCGTAAATTAGAATAAATTTTAATAGGGTATACAATTTTTTGATGTATTTTTGAGATGAATAGATTTCAAAAATTTTTTATTCCAAAAGGGTTTTTTTCCTTTGTTTTATGGAAAATTTTTCGGGGTAAATTATAGGCCCAAATATATACGAGGATGGTTTGGAAAGTACTTATCTAAACCGGAAGGAAAAGAGAAACACACTTTGTTTTTCCCAATCTTCAAGTTTTTTATGCTCTTCAAAGTGAAAAGGGTCATTTAAAGATGGGTTACATTTAAAATTTTGAGTTGCCACCAAAAACCAGAATTGTGGGAGACAAAGTATTTTCAAAATCAACAAATGAAACTTACTTTCCACTGTGAAACCACTACCTTAAAGGATATCTCCTTATATAAACTTCAGAAAAATATAAGGGGGCTCCTGATTTTATTCACCTCTTAAGGTTAGCCTTACGTTTCAAGCAATAATAACAGCTCCTTCTAAAATAATAAGATAACCTGGGGTCCTTTGGTTACTCTATATTTTATTCCTTGTTTGGCAGTTTTTTGAAGTAACAGTCAATATGGATACAAACCGGAATTCGTGCTGTATCCCATTTTTCAGTGGGAACCTTGGAAGGAAATTCATGATAGGATTTAACAACATTATCCGTGCTTTTTTATTCTAATTAAATTGTATAGATTTTAATTCAAAAAATTTCTACGATTAGTTATGCATGCGTACATATACTGATATATTATCGTTGGCAAGCAACTTTGATTGCTTGTCACGTAAAAAATAAATAAAAAAATCAGTTGCAAATTTTCTTAACGATAATTAATTCATCTACGGTACCTGGTAGGCATGCGAATAAAACCGTACGACAAACTCCTTGTAAAACCGATACCGTTTTTTAATGTTTTCGTTGTGATTTCTTGTTGCAAAAATAGAAAATAAGATTTTACTATTGTAAAAACAAATTTTAAAAATCCCTAAATGCACGCTGATTGAACTGTGCCAAAATTTTCAGTGCTATAAGGGCCTAATTCTGCCCGTTTTCTTAGACCCGCGTGACTTTGTCAAACGAGATAAGGAGGAGAGTCGATACAGTACAGTTGAAGGAATTTAGCTGTGCTCGTAGGGCCAAATACTACCCTTTCAACAAATAAACGCTATCTGTGTGGCGGGTTGCGTTTTCGTGCTAGCCGCTGAGATGAAGGCGCAACAATCTCTTTAAAGACTTTAAACTCACGACTTCGATTTGCAGATTAGTATTGACAAATACATTATTTTCAAAAGCACGTTAAACAAACACCATAACAACTGAAAAAAGGATAAGTCCTAGTATTGCTATTTTTTTGGTATTCTCTTGTTATTTACTTCCACCACAAATCAGCATTGGGCACAAAACAGACTGATTGCAGTGAGTGTGATTAGTTATTTGGGTCAATACCATTCCCTGAAAGGAGGGTTTTTCCATGAGTCACAGAAATGTTTTCGGGACGCAGCGCATAATGCTACCCCGCCACCCCTCTCGCCTATCACCACACACTCAAGGTTACGCGCACAGCTAAAGTCCTCGAACTACAAGGTAGATTGCATTGATAGAAAGTGCTACGGTCACAGACAGGACTTACACCTGCGGCCAATTTAGTACGATAACACCAATAAAGCAAAATGTTGATAGCTTCATTGTCTTTTTTATGTTTATAAATATATTAATATTATATTATATATAGAGTAAAACTTTATCTAAATGTTTTTATTTATATACTAGCATTTACTCGCAGCTTCGCACGCAATTTCGTAGTTTTGCACACTGTTATGAGCACTTCTGGCTCGAGCGAATTATATTTCCGACGCCAATGTTGAGTTTTCTCTTGTTGCCACAATCAAGAAAATATGTTAAAAGTGTATATTTATGGTCATTGTAATTTACTTCGATATTATTATTTTTTGTCCCCATTGCTGATTTTGCCTCTTTTCTAATCAAGAAAATATGTATACATGCACACCTCTGAAAACCCTACTTTTGTCAAAAGGTAACCAATAATTTAGGTTTGATAACAGTCTTTAATATATAAAGTAAACAGTTACCTGCTCTTTGCTCGCAATTTAGTAGGCGTTGCACTTGTATGACCACTACTGGTTCAAGTGAATTATATTTTCCGCCGCCAATGTTGAGTTTTTCTTGTTACCACAAACAATAAAATACTCAAAAAGTTTATATTTATGGCCATTCTAATTTACTTTGATAGATAGTGACATTGACTTTTATATTTAATATTTGATAAAAAAAGTACAGCAACACGTACAGTAACAATGAACGCGTTTTTTTAATTATAAACTAAATAATATTGATAATACTTTAGAACGTTTAGAGTTGGAATTAGTACATTACATAAAAAGCACAGTTCAACGAACTTTCGTCATAGCGTTGTCTTGTTGACTGCTTCAAAGGGAGTCTTCGATGTCAAATTCTGACCATCTTATGTTTTGTGGCATCTTTTAAGATAGAAGAGTACTTACATGATCTCTGAAATCTAAAACGGCGTTAAAAATATTTGTAATCCCTATAAATGTAAAAAAATGTAAATAATAGACAATGTTTACACAGAACAGGTGATTACATTAGAAATGCTCTGTTAATTAATATTTCACAACTTTAAAGACCAGTGGGGCGTAGCCCTATATTCATCCCAGGGACCCTAAGAATGTCCATGTAAAGTTTCAGCGCAATCGGTTAGAATGGTTTACGCGTGAAAGCGTAACAAAACAAACTTATTTTCGCATTTATCATATTATTAGGATTAGGATATATTGTAATGATTGATACTGTGAAATAACGAATTAAAATATTATACAACTATCGATCTAGGATTTGTATTAACCCTAAATTTCCTTCCTTTACTCAAGGCAATAATTAACTCATTTACTGGTGTTAAGGTTAGACCAACACTTATGCATAGGCGTCTAATCAACTACGTCATGAAATGTCCAGAAATCATAACATAGAAGACATGCGGGGTCGTCTGTCACCTGGGGAACATT
>NW_025787011.1:0-16850 GCF_021130785.1 Homalodisca vitripennis
TTTATATCATATATCAACAACAGATACGTCATAATAAATAATTTTTTAATTTTTTTTTTTTTTTTTTTTTTATTTTTTTTTTTTTTTTTTTTATGTTTTTTTTATTTTTTTATTTTGAGGGAGAGGCATGAAAAAAAAGAAAAATGCAATTACGCTACACAGGTGGCCAGCCTGTAGTGGTGGGACAGCTCCCCTTAAAAACGGGTTTAACCAACACTAAAAAAAAAAACCTCCTATCTACTCTTGTAGGAGATTCTAACCTGGGCATTGTTTATCACAATTACTTCTCATCAGGCTTCAAGGCCTAAATCTTGGGCTTAAAGCGCAGAAGAGAAAGCCCCGTGGGGCTCGCCTCCTTATTCCAGCCGCTCGGTCAAGGGAATCTGAGCGAGAAGCGCCACTTCGCGGTCCAGATTGGGTCTCTTTTCCAAGGAGTGATGCCCCGGAACGAACTGATGACAAACGAAATTGCTCCCCAGTTTTCCCCCTCATCCTCCATTATCTTTTCGCAGACCGTATCCACCAACGAAAAACACCCGACGTTTTCTTGTGCTCCAGGCGCCCCCAGCTCCAGGCGGGGCCTTTCCACAACCGCGGACAGCGGAAGAAGGTGTGTTCCGCGTCGTCGGGAGAACGCCCGGGGCAGTAGATTGCAATCCGGTGAATCGGTCTTGCCCCACCAATCCCCTGGGTTTCAGGTACGACTTTGAAATAAGCCGTGGACCTGTCAGGAACTCGCGGGGGGTGAAGGTAGTAATACCACCTCGGCCCAGGAAGTGCCGTGCCTTCGACCTCCATGGTTTTTGAACCTGCTCGATGAGTCCGCGGCATCAAGTCCATCGTGTCCCTCGTGGGTTTTCGTGCTCCCAGCTGTGGTTGCCACTGCTGGAAGGGGATTCGGGCACTCGCTCTTCGGGGGGAATCTTGCGCTGCGTCCTTGCCGATCTCGCCTTGTCTCTGGAGTAAATCCGGCCTTCCTCTGTTATCCCCTGCCCAGAAGCTTGACACGGGACAGACCATCGACTCTATCCGAAAGGCAACCACTCCAGGACGGGCAGGGCTCAGGATATCCCCAGTTCCGAACGATAGGCGGACACCACAATACACACCGGAGCAGGACACAGCTTTGACGCTTGAACCCGGGCGAGGTCGCAACCCTATAACATTCCTTGGTAAGAGCGTCCCTGCCCACTAGTACCTTCTGGGCCTGGACCATAAAGGGAGTACGGACTGGACTGCCGGACATCAATAAACCCGTCTTTTTGCTGGAGGGAACCGGAGGACCCCCCAACATTGTGCCAAATACAGCTATAACTTAAGATAAAGAGACCACCTTGCTAGTCACAGCCTTGTCCGCCGAACGGAAGATCTGGTCTCAAAAGATCCAGCTAGAACTTATTGGTCCCAACTCATATAAGACTGTTTTCCTCCCGATGTGTACATTGTGGAACGGGCGACAGAATGCGTTGACTGGACCCACCCCCCCCTTCACTCTTTTCCTCGCCACTCGCAGGCGGCGTGAATCGACGGTTGTCAATTCTTTTTCTTGTGTGTAGAATCACGATCCTCCGTCCCTTACGCTCCAGGTCACAGAGCAAAGCGAAAGACCGTGATGCCTGGACAGATCCCAGAAGCAGGGGGCGTTGACCGCCCACGTGTTACACTCGCATATGAACCTGGTATCAACTTTAGGCTGGTGCCAGCTCAACGTATGCGTGCGGGCGGATGGAGGAGCCACGCAAACGTCATCGGCGTCATACCCAACCAAGGACGGTTTCCTCTGGCATCGTCGGATCGTCAGGAGGCTGTTCATGAAAAGCGATATTCCAAGAGATTCCGGGGGCACGAGTATTGAACCGCCAACCCGCACCTGCGCGGCACCACAGAGGGTGAACTTTTTTCCACCAAAACCGTCACATAACCGCCGCTCCTCTCCTCACGTCTCGTAGTTGTCCATATATCCAGAACGTGCACTAGAACGGAGGTTAGTCCCGGTTTTTTCCCCCCTCGTATGGAGGCCGCAACGAGATACGTTGGAATTCGGAGAGGTGTCACGAAAGTGCAATCCAAACATAACAACAAAAACCTTCGCACCCATCTCGCCGAAGTTAGAAAGGCATTTCTTAGACATTCCAAGCGTAAAACAAGAAGCACTACTCGGCGGGAAGACATGGTATGTGGCCTCTCTGGAGCTCTTTCCTAACTGCTTTATAATGTACTTTTTCCGTAATCCGCGGTCGATTGTTTGAATCGTTCCCTTTCTGGAAAACCGTACTGACGGAGGTCGGCATAGGTTCCCCGACAGCTACCACGGCAGAAATATCAGGCCGGGAAGCGGGATTAAATCTTTTTTCAAAAAAGATTTTCCACGAGGCCGTGTCCAGCATGCAGAGAGGTCTGTCAGTAAAATAAACGAAAACTAAAGGACAAAGCAAACGATAACGACGGCAGCTCTGGATCACCTTTTTTCTCCCCCCCATTGCTAATAAGCACCAGCCTGGCGGTTTTTTCCAGGGGAGAATGGAAACACACTCCTTGCCATCTCAAAAACCAAGCAAGGTGCATTGTACTATTCCTCATGGCAACAACCCCCGGGGATTGAAATGGTAGAAAAATCATCTCTTCTTCAGAGCCCTCGCCTCGCTGGGAATCCCGTCCGGGCCGGGAGCCCTTGTTGCTTTTTCTTGCTTTGTTCCATCAGGGTGAGTGAACGGAGGTTCCATTCCAACTCCTCACCATCAACAAACCGTAGTAAAAAGCGAAAACCGAACTAGCTTTATCTCCACCCTGTTCGAAGTCAACTAGTGGTCGCTGTGGATGTACAGGGAAACAGGGCATGTGACGATACCTCCTCCCATGGTGGGCGCCCTCCATGATGGCAGTGGTGGAGAGGCGGGCGCCGAGTTTCTGCGGTCACAAACTTTGTAACCCAAACCCCAAGGATCAGGAAATCGACGTCGTCTCCCGAAGTTTCCCTCCAGCTATTCGCCTTGCTCCTGGTTGATATCTCCGGCGGAGAGACTTTCTCGGCAGGTATTTGTAGACATTCCGACTTACGAAACTCTATCTGCAGAGCTCCGAATTTGACTCCGCTCTAGTGGCGGCACGTTTTGCTCTAAGAGCATGTTCTTTCTGAGCTCCGCAATTCTCTTCAGTCCACCAGTAGACGGGCTGCTTGCCACGGCGGAAGTTTCTTTCGCGGCATAGGTCCGGTCACAGGGGCCGAGACAAAAAGTTCCATCGTGGATGTTACTAAAGCCTCGGCGCCAGCACTCACCAGGAATTCGCCTGCGCTCCCCCAAATATAACCTCGGTGAACTTGACCACGTCCAGTTTATTGGTGTTCCATCGGCGTGGCCCATTCCCGGCGAGGGCCGTCGAGTGGGGTATGCCCTCTACCAACTCCCGGGGGAAAATACCATCTTGGACTTCATCGCCAGGGCCGGGCTCGTCGTCATCAACCAGGGCGACACGCCTACTTTCAGGCGCCCCGGGCAGAGAGGCACGATTCCTGACGTAACCTTCGCGTCTGAGTCATCTTTCTTTCGGGGATCTCTGGCTGGAGGGTGGTAGAGGATTACACGGGTAGTGACCACCAGTAAATTTGTTTTGATCTGCATGATTTAAACCGTAGAGTGTCCGCATCCGGGGATAGGCCACGCAGTTCGACTATAATAATAATATTAATAATAATAATTATAATAATTATAATAATAATTTTATTACATCAATTATTTACAAAAGTATATTTCACAATAACTTTTTTCGGAATTTAATGACCACTATTACCAGTAGTGTGGCCAGTGATATAATCTAATAATAATATTAATACACTTAATCTAGAGTTCCAGAGCAACTTATGTAGTTATTTAAAATCGGTGCATCCAATTGTAGTGTTTTCTTTTTATTTTATTTATTTTTTTAATTCTACTGACGTGTACAGGAGCTGATAGGTTTCTATGAATATCCAAATATTGTTTGAAATAACGCCGGGCCAACTGTGATTTTATTTTCTATTGGTTGTCTAACCTGCTCAGAGAGCAAAAGTTCAGTTTTAGCTCTCAGACAGAAGGTTTGTCCAAATTGTGCCTGATTCAGTCATGCATTAGCCGGCGTCACTCTGGATTATACTCAGTGACTTTAATCATCAAAAAATAAATACGTAAACGTATGCATTTACTATTTACTATCCTATCCATATTGTGTTTTCCTATATTTTGTTTAAACTGTCACATGTGGCTGTGTGGTGTATATCATTTGTTGTGATTGGGGGGTATTTAATTCTTGTGATACAAGTGATTGTGTTGTGTGTAACTAACCTCTATCTGGTGGTTAAGCTATATCCTAATTCTAACTTTTTCCTTCCTTTCTTGTTACTGAGTGGCAACTAGCTTACTTATTTTACTGTAGAACATATTACAATATAATATTGTCCGTTATTCATGGCGTTAATAACTTCCAATACCATAATAACAGGCAATTAAACTACTAGTAAACACCACAATAATAATAATAAAATCTTAACAATAACAATAATATATTAGCAATAACAATATACATTTTAACAAATAACCGTACCATAACAACAATATATACACTTCAACACATGTAATAACATAAATATATGAAATAAACAAATATATAACTTTTTCCTTCCTTCTTGTAACTGAGTGCCACTAACTCATTCTTACTGTAGATTCATATACAATATATACATATATATACACACATGCATATACACATACTATATATACATATATACACACATATATACAACATACATGTCGGTATTCATTATATCAAATAAACTCAACACAGAATAAACAACAATTAAACTAATAATAAAACTCCATCAATAACAATAATAAAATCTTAAACAATAACAATTACATTTTAACAATAACCGTACCAAATCAAAACAATATATCATTTAACACATGTAACAAATAAATAATTAAATAAGGAAATATATAAATTATTATAATATGTAAATATACTTATATTCTCAATTTCATGCTAAACTGAACTGAAATACATTTTCTATTCTGAGGACATTATTTTAAAAAAATTAACATCTTCCTTGCAATAAAAAGCCAGTTAAACAGTTTAGCCACAATTTGCTTTAAATGAATTACAAAGTGCCTAAAAGAAAACTTGGTATTTGATTAAAATATTTTAGGTGCAAGGTATATTTGGAAGTGAATGCCTAAAACATTTCTTTTTTTCACTTTAGGAATTCCTTAATTGTACCATGTTGTACATTACGGGTAGAAGTAAAAACAAATTTTGGTTTCCATTATTCCCGCTTCTAATAAAGAAGGTTCTTAACCACCTTTGTATATACAAACAGATGTTGAATCGGTAATATTTTTAAATCAAACGTAAAAAGTGGGAAATGAACCTGTCCCCAGTTTTTATTGTTTACTTAAAAATTATTCTGAGGAAGTAAGTTTTGAGTAACTCTTAATTTTTCAATTAGTATATTTAAACGTCCCACCCCAACAATTTATTCCCAGTACTGCAATCCGTGAATGGATTAGTGCATAATATAATGTTCTTAATAGTTCTCTTTATCACAACAGTTTTTCAAAAAAATAGAACTTTCTTATTGAAACATGAGGAGTGATGCGTAATTTATCCTATGAAGGTCGCTTATATGGTTTTCCCCATGTTAACCTACTATCAAAGACTATACCTTAAATATTTAATGTATATTATTGAATTTGGAGGAATTGAACCTGAAAAAAAATTGAAAATGAGGATTGATTGACTACAATATTAATATTAGATGACACATTGAAAATCAAGAAATATTGGAGATGAACTCGAGAATCAATGACCTTGAATTGAGCCCTGCCCCGATGCACCCTTCAAGATTGTAGTGAGCACTAAGCCAATCCCACACAATCTCCTTGTGACCTAATGATTCTATATGTTGGAACCAGTTATATGCAACACAATATAACTACGAATTATAATCATGAAAATTTTAAAGTGAACGGAATGTTGTAATCTGAAAGGCTAAAAATTAATATACTTTGGTTTATGTCAAAAAAACATTAAATTATCATTCTGTTAGGCTTCACACCAATTTTGTAATTTTGCGATTATCATGAGCCATAATATCTCCCAAGCAATTCTACATCAGACTGAGGAGTAAAACTATACGCCAAATCATCAGCAAATGCAAATACTTTTCCTTTTAAAATTAGTTTGTAATAAATCATTTATTTAAATTAAGAATAAAGTCGCAGAGATAACGGAACCCTGGAGGCACTCCTGTCCAAATTATTGAGGGAGTACTAAGGTGGTTAACTATTCTCATCTTGTTGCTTTTTCCCAGATTAAGTAGCTGTTGAACTCAGCTTAAGGCGGAACCCCTGATACCGGCTGGACTCAAGTTTATTTAGGAGTTATTTTGTGATTTACCAGGTCAAAAGCCTTTTTAAAAGTCAACAAAAATACCAGTTGTCAAGTTACTATTGTTTAAAGCTACCCCGTATATCAAGTTAGTTACGTCTATGAGAGCGGTCCTCTGTTGATTTCCCCTTTGTAAACCCAAACTGGTTTGTACTGAAAAATCTTTCTATTATTGAGAAAAGAGACTAGACGAATTATTACAATCTTTTCAATAATTTTAGAGAAAACTGAAAGAAGGGCTTTATCGGTCTTAAATTGTTCTAATTTTATTGAATTTGTTTTTTTAAGAATTGGTTACTACAATGCTCTGTTTGAGGTTTGCAGGGAAAAACTCCATTTTGGAAGACTCAAATTGATTATGTATACCAATGCAGGAGCAATCAAATCGGATGACATTTTTCTAATCAATTCTACATTAATGCCTTCAATTCCAGCGGACTTTTTATTTTTTTAAGTTTTTTTACAATTACCAAATTACCTCGAAAATAGTAGTAGGTATCAGGAAAAAATTGAGTTGGGTGTGTTAAAGGTTGTTGTATATGGTGCTGTGGACTGTACGAGGTTCGGCCCTCTTTCAACTAGATCCGTCTGTACTCTTTTCAGGTACTTTACTCTTATTCTCTTCACGGCAATCTCCCTGGGTTCTAATATTATCTATACTAATATCGGACAAAACAACAAATCAAAAAATAAATCCTACCTATGACCCAGTGGCTGTTGCCTGAATCAAATTCATAAAGGATTATACACCATGTTATTACAATCAACAGAAAAATAGGATTTCACGAATTCAGCGCTATATTACAACTGGAAGTTGAATAATCAAATTCACCAAATAGTTGGAGGCCAGTTAAAAAAATAACGCACATGTCCAATACAGAAGTGTACATATAAGAAATGTCCGGAACAATTACATCTTTATTTACAACAGTTACTGTTATCAGATACATCTCCGTACCCTTCTGCTTGCCACTTGAGAATAACTCTCATTCACGCCTTCAGCTCCCTCAACGACCTCGCTTATGTGTCCCCCGAGATGTAGTCAGGTCGCATATATAATGACCAGTAGTCCGGTTCGTCGTGTGAAGCCTGTGTTGGATGATTGTCCGCTAATAGACTTATGACACTCCTGTCCCCTATAAGTCAACATATGATTGTCCAGTCGTACAGATGTACCGTGTGGTTCAACCTAGCTCTCCTACCGAATTTGTTCATCGACGCATACCACTCAATATAATCCACTAAGCCTTTTGATACCTCCACTCGCCCCCATATCTCCCGCAGCGTGACTCGAATCTAGTGTAGACTACAATTGTTATATACACCATCACCACAACCCCCGAATATAACGTTCGGTTGCTAGCCTACGACTCTAGATATTTCTTGCAACCCCGCGTCCTCCACTGATGCTACCAAATGTCATGCTAACCATAAACCTTTGTGATCTACACCTAGACAATTTATATACCTGCCCCTCCCCAAAAAAAAACTTATCTATATAGCCCGCTAGATCCCATTCACCGCCACCCCCCCCCTCACTAAGACAATAAACCACAGACTATCCCCCTAGTCCCCGCCCCCTCCCCACCCTCCAGCCCTGTGCGGACAGAGATACTGATCTGCTCCTATCGATGGATGTGTGTATCACTCCTCCTATATCTCCGTGTGTCTGGTGGTGCCCATCCCGTCTCACCCTCCGGTGTCATACATCTGTCTCCTATAGCAAATACACCCTCCACCTGTCGCGTCTCCAATAGTGTATTCCGCTAGTGTCGTACCTCCAGTACGCGTCGCCAACTACGCCCCCCTAGACACCGCTTCAACTCTTCACGCCATAATGAGAGTATCAACTATGTCCCCCCAATCCTGTGCATAATAGTTCGCCCTTAAACCTAACTACCCCCATAAAGAAATCTATAGAGTAACATATGTCACAGTGATTATCATATACCTCACAGTGTTTCAGATCGCTCAACTAATTACTCATAATAGATCAGTGCATATCTACAGTTCAAGAGGCAAGCTCCCTTACTACACTTGCTTCTCCGACCAACCACACCCAATCGCAACGTCATAATCACAAAACGCTGCCATCTAGCTTTTATGGCAGACCACCAACCCCGCCCAATACCTACTCTCCCCCCCGCATCAAATACCAACCCCCATAGTTGCCACTTCTGTCCAAGGATTTGTGTTTTGAAATGAGTGGATGCGAAATTAGTTCCAAATGTTTCGAGAGAAGATCACAAGGAGTGGCACCATTTTGAAGTTGCGCAGGGCTTGTTTAAAAAACTATGTCCACTGACCCTGAATTCTGACTTTTCCTGAAATTGAACTCTCCACTCAAAGGAACCAGGATTAGTATACAAGTCCAGGTGGTCAAACTGAATGAGGCTAGGGCAGAGCTAAGGATCAGACTCTCAAAGGTGGACTCTTTTTTGTATATGAGGGGGGAAAGAATTCGAAGACCCTGCAGTTAGTCATAATAGGACCTTTGCACTTTTCCCTTACTCTTAAAATCTGGGGTTCTGCAATAAATTCAGTTAAGATTTCTGAGTTACTGTTCTCTGATCTCATTTGGGTATCAAGAAATAATAAGTTAATAACTCGCTTAGTTCTAAAGTTGCCCAATCCTGCACAGATTCTGGTCCTTGAGTAGAGGATACTCTACTACTTGCCTAGTCTCGAATCGCTCAGTTCTTAAAGTTACCCCTCTAGTACACCTTTTTTTCTCAAGAATCCCAGGAACTTTTTCCTGATTTTACAAAATAGCAGGACAGTTTAGCCATGTGAGCCATTGAGTCATCTGCCTCTCCACAAACTTTGTATTTCATTAGTCTGGCTTAAACTCACCTTCTCCATACAATGATTTTGGAATGATGGCCAGGTCCTGTTTGCATCCCAAGTACTAATCATATATCTTCCGTGACTTATATTTAGGAGTCCAGACCAATCTTTTATCACCTTTCTAAAAGCTTTATACTGCTTATTGCAACTGCCTTTTACACCTCCTGCCCCAGAGGAGTGTATCCACAGTACCACTTCCTATTACCAAAGTGGAACAAGAGCCCTTTTCCCCAGTAATTCTTCAGCATGGCTGGAGGAATTCCTGTAGCTCACTTGTTGTATGTGTTTTTTGTTCTACTTCCAGCCAAAAAAACTACATATGTGACTATTGATTTTTATTATAGCTTCCACAAATCCAATATTATTATCTTTGGGTTGTAGTTCCTATTTATATCCAAAGAGCTTTTCACAAGCACTTAAGATCTTTTGTTGGATTTAATGTGTAGCTTTTTGTCGAGTCCTAGATACTTAACGATATATCGGAATAGATACGAGGGGTTATTAGTTTGATGATAGCTATAATGTATACAGGAGAAAACTAATGGCGGAACATTATATGGGTGCGAATTAAATTTAACAAAATCTCTTTCAATTATTCTAGGCGTAGTATATTTCCCTCCTAATTCACAAAATAGCATTGTACAATGAGTTTTTCGAAAAATTTGAACAATTCAACCTTTCTAAATGCGATAAAATTTTAGTCATGGGTGATTTCAATTTACCCATTAACTGGAATCAATTTTACTTTGACTGATGGGGGGAGAAATTTTGTAGACAGTTAATGTTTTTTTATGCAAATGCTTTGACCTTAAAATTAAAAAACAACGTGTTTAATCTGTTCCGGGAGAACCTTGGATTTAGTTTTGACTGATATAGATTTAAATGTGTTTGAAGAAGAAGCTTTGGTTAAGTTGGATCGTTATCACCCGCCATTGCATAATTGTTTTTTGAGTGTATTGTAAATAAGACTAAAGGTTCGCCTATGAGCAATGGCAGGTTTAATTTTAAAAAAGGAGATTACTTGGCTCTTTACAATTCAATCCACTGTTTAAACTGGGATGGGGTTTTAGGTACTAGTGATGTAAATGACGGTGTTCATATTTTTTATCAATTTATTGTATTCCAAAATTAATGAAAACATTACCTGCTAACAAAGCAGAAAAAAATTAAATATCCAATCTGGTTTTCAATACGGTACCAATTCAAATAATTAAAAGGGAAAGAACGATTACGCAAACAATATAAAAAATTTAAATTTGAATATATTGGTTGAATGAATTTAAATTAATTAGAGCTGAATTCAAAGCGGATGTATTAAAATTGATTTATTTAAATTATACTATCTCTTTAGAGCAAGACGTTGTAAACAATCCGATGTCATTCTGGAGTGCGGTGAGGAGGTTGAGGTCGACTGATAACAGAACTACAACAATGGAAGTGGACGGGGGTGGAGGTGGAGGGTAATGCGGAGATAGCGGAGGCCTTTGCTCAGTATTTCCAGTCGGTGTACAGATACCTCTGCTCTGGACTGTGATTCAGCTGGCTAGCGTTGCGCTCAGCTCTCCTGTTCATTCTAACATTCCTACCTTCTCTCTGGGTGGCTATTACTGATCAGGAAGATGATTGCAAGCATTTATGAAACTCAAGTCCAAGGCGATTCATTTGGTTCCAGTCGGCATACTCCATCTTTTATTTTTAAAGGATGTTTTGAATTTTTAATTACACCTTTAAAACACTTATTTAATGTTTCAAATTAAAACAACTTCTATTTTCCAGACCAGTGGAAACTAACAAAAGTGGTTCCAATATTTAAAAAAAAGGCTTGAAGAAACGATATAAAAAACTACAGACCAGTTGCTTTGTTGTCAACTCCAGCTAAGTCTATTCGAAGCAATTTTATACAGTAGAATTTTCAACCACGTGCAATAATTATATTACACCTTTTCAGCATGGGTTTATCTCTGGGCGCTCTATTAACACTAAATCTATTAAAACTTTTCAGATTACATGCCCTAATCAGTTTTAGATAGAGGGAGTCAAGTTGACGTAGTTTACACAGATTTCTCTAAAGCATTTTGACAAGGTCAATCATTTAGAACTATTAAAAAAAATTATTATTTTTTGGATTCTCTGAAAAGTCTATTAAATTTTTTTCATCATACCTTGGCAAGAAGGAAAAAAAAAAAAATACAATTAGTGACATTTAATGGGATTCTGTCTAGTGAATTTGAAGTACAATCTTGTGTGCCTCAGGGTTCTAATCTTGGTCCGCTGTTGTTTAAAAAACAAACACAATTCACATTATTAATATATGACCAACACTAAACATAAATATTACATCCTCATCCCCATCCCAACCAACCTATCTCAATCCACAAACCCCTCAATACCCAACCCATCCCTCCCCCCAAATTCACCCCTAATAAAAAAAAAAAAAAAAAAACCCCCCCCCCCCAAAAAAAAAAAAAAAACCCCCCCCCCCCCCCCCCCCCCCCCCCCCCCCCCCCCCCCCCCAACCCCCCCCCCCCCCCCCCCCCCCCCCCCCCCCCCCCCCCCCCCCCCCCCCCCCCCCCAAAAAAAAAAAAAAAACCAAAACCCCCCCCCCCCCCCCCCCCCCCCCCCCCCCCCCCCCCCCCCCCCCCCCCCCCACCCCCTTATTCCCCCCCCCCCCCCCCCCCCCCCCCCCCCCATAACAAATTCCCCCCCCCCCCCCCCCCCCCCCCCCCCCCCCCCCCCCCCCCCCCCCCCCCCCCCCCCCCCCCCCCCCCCCCCCTTTTTTTTTTTTTTTTTTTTTTTTTTTTTTTTTTTTCTTGTGGAGCCAAACAGGCCTGCGAATTTAACGCGGAAAAGTGTGTTGTCATGAGGGGTACACTAGAAAAACTCGAAATGTTGTAAATTTTAATTAATTATTAAATGACACTATTCTATCAGGTCTGTTCAAAATTTCAAAGATTTGGGTGTTATTTTCGACACTACATTTTTCCTTTTCCAAGCATGTAATCGATATTTTGTAAAACAGCGTATAAAATTTTTGGATTTGTATGCAGGTCGAGTCAATTGTTTAAAAAAGTATCTACCATAATACAATTGTTATTTTTCCTTGGTTCGGAATCAAAATTGGAATTCGGATTTGTAATATGGAAACCCATTTCAATGTTATTTAATTGAAATGATCGAACGCTTACAAATAAAGTTTCTAAGGTTTTTGTGCTTCAAAATATTTGTGCATTTATACATACTTAATACCTTATTCTGAAAAAAATATTGACTTTGTTTGAGTTTGATAGCACTCCGTAGGCGACGATGTGTGGGGTCTCTAGTTTTCTTGAAGAAGCTGATAACTGGGGAGGTGATACTGCAGTGTCCTGCTTGCCCGTTTAAACTTTAATGTTCCCCGCCCCTCGTATAGAGCTCGAGCCGTTGTTCAGTCCTCACTTCTCTCATTCATGTGATCTAGGTGCACCATTCACCTATCAATACAATGATGCGGCTGTTACAATGCTCTGCCTGACCATGTTGATATAGTGTCGTCGACCTTGAACTCTTTTACCGCAATAATCAGACCTTGCTTTGAATAAAATCGTGTACCTGAAGCCACTTTCTTTTCCTCGGGTGTCCGGATCTCGTGCGGGCCGACGAAAAGCGGGAATAGGCCTTGTTTTTTCTTACAAGGGCCATTGTCTGTGCTGGCGGCTTGGCCCGGGAACGCCTGGACATTTGGAGTTTGGGGGGTGTTAGGGAAAGCTGAGGCGGTGTTGAAAAAAGCCAGAGCCAAATAAACTCTTTTAAATTATTACAAAGCTTTTATTGTATCCGGGTTTAAGGTTCATTTACCATATTTAATAAAATTTGTTATTTATGATATTATTTAATTTCTAGTATTGTGTTCATTGTTTTGTTTTTTATGGTATATATATAAATGTTTTTATTATTTTTAAAAAAAATTTTCGGTCTAGGTAAATAATATGTAATTATACTGAGTTGATGAGGTGTTTGTTGTTATTATTATTGCTGTTGATAGGCATAATTTATTTTCAAGGTACAATTCTTTAATTTAGGGCTTGAAGAGCATGGACCTTGATTTAAGCATTAGTGTTGTATTTTTTGAGCATTTGTTAGTTAGTAAGAATAAAACTATTAGTTAATATATGAATTGATATGTTACAATATAATTGGATAACTATCTGTTATTGTAACATGTATAAAATCTAAATAAATAAAAATAAAAATAAAATTAGAAAAAAATAAGGTTCCCTATGCCGCCGAGACAGAATGCGATATGTTGGGACAAATATGGCACACACTGTCTTACTCATCAGCGTGTCCCTCTCTCAATATCCATACCTCTCGCGCCTCGCTACGTTCCAAAACCATGTGCCGGACCTAGCTGCTTTCGAAGATGGACGCTCCCTATCGTTGTTACTGCCAGATGCGAAATTCGTTGCTGTGATACGTTTTTTAAATGCAAAACAGATTTTCACCTGTTGAGAATTCATCGTCTGTTAATCGAAGTTTATGGGGAATATATGCATATATGTCAAACACGTTCGGAATGAGGTTGTAGAGACTTCAGTGAAGGCCGCATGGAAATTCACGATTGAAAACCGAAGGTGGACGGCCATTCAGTTTCAGATGGAGGTGTTGAAATAAAGAGAGTCTATTGTGCTTGTAGTTCGGAGAGAATCACCATGCACAGGAACCACAGTAATCTCTGACAATTGATGGACAGACACATTATAAAAACTGAGACGCGCGATCCAGAACCGCCGGAGAGGAAAATTGTCCAGGGGTTGTGAGGCTTCTTCATGACAACGCTCGACTCCTCATGTCTCACGTTTCAAAACTCAAGAACTTCTGACAAATATTGGCTGGACTGTTGTGCCCCCATACCCCCTACAGCCCAGACCTAGCCCCAAGTGAATTACTCAACTTAAATTCCCAAAAGTAAAGGAACAACTAGAGTGGCCAACGCTTCAGTCACCGATGATGAAGTCAAGGATGAGGAAATGAGTATCCTCAAAGGATTGGCGGCAGAATTCTACAACATGGGGATAGAAAAGTTGGGTGCATCGTCTACAAAAGTGTTTGGGACAGAAACGGTGATTATGTGGAAAAATAGCGTAACTTTTAAGTTTTTTTTAAAAATTGATGTATAATAACACTAAGTAGGATAATTTAGAGCTGTCTATTTGAAAAAAAATCATGGGAACCTTATTTTCACTAATAACCCTCGTATTATTTTAGTACCTGTCAGAAACTGAAGTTCATAGTCAGGTGGAGGGTTATTATACATTATTATAGTTATTACTTATTTTTTCATTTTGTTCCTACTTCATTTGTTTACATATGAAAGTTTCTCAGTGTAATCTGTATTTAGGCGTACTTTTTTTTACAATTGAATTTAGTCTGGCCAGTTAGCGATAGTTTTTAAACTTAGAAATACATTGCAAAAAAGGTTAAAACTAACGTTGCGGCATATGCTGTTTGGGAATTTGCGATTGGTTAATTATACCTCTCAAAAAGGGCGTGAAGGTAGTTTTTTTTTTTTTTCCCATATTTTTGTCCACAGCGATGTCGTCAATTTTTATAGTTTTCAATCTGTATTTGTCTTTTTAGTATTAATGACTAATATTTATTGATCGTATTGAAATGCCCTTAATGTTATTATTTTGCTGTTGGGGGGAGGGTGTATAAAACGCGAAATATTACTATTTGTATTTCTAATGTAGTAAAATAATAAGACTGTATAAATTAAGTAATGCAGAGTCTTTATTGAGGATAAATATGATGTATTTCATCGATCAGAATTAATCTAAAACATTGATATTGTATCTTTTTGATGGCTGCTAATCCTCAAGACCTTTCCTATGACATTAGTTGCTTATTAAAGTTAAGATGTTGAACCACTAAGGGCTTATTGAGTGAGGGGCTTATAATAGGACCTTTATCAATCCAACACACCCCTGTTAGAGAGAGCAATTTATGGAGGGGACCACTGACCATTAGCACCATATCATTGCCATAACTTTGTAATTTTAAAAACTTCTTTCTTCTGCTTTAGTCAAGAGATCATTCACCACCTAGACCCCAACATAAGATGTTATAGTACCTTCCCTGAAGGCACCCTTTTCAGACCTCAGAGAAAGTTTCTTTCTGAGCTTTGGTCTTACTTGATGACTTTTTAGTGGGCTATAACCCACCTGATGGCATCTATAAGGAACTCATACCCTTTTCAATGTTGCCCATGGAATTCTATGCTAAATCTGTTGAAAGCTCCTTTAACCCTAGGAATGGTAATGCATATTTGCCACACTTAAATGGTTAACGCGTAGTATCTCAGTCTACTTTAGGGAAAAAAATGTATAATAATTTATAAATAATTAAATTAAAATTAAAGTTATTTACAAATGACATTATTTACATCTTTGAGGTCATGTTTTCATGATTTTTTGTTGATTGCAGTCTTTATTGGAAAACTTTACATACAGCATTCCTCCAGGTGCTTGGGAAAACTGCACACATCTTCCTTGTTCCTCCTTCTTCAGTAAACATTTTGTGCGCTCAGGAATGTTGATGGGCCAACGACTTCTTCAATGTTTGGGCTTGAGATTCCTTGATATATTTGGCTTGTTTTTGTCTTCCTAGGCCTATACCTACCTTGATCATTTGCCTCCCTCCCCTCATCTTTATCTGAGGGATTATAGTCTGGGTCGTCGTCGGTGTTATCATACCTCAACTAAGTGTATTCATGTTTCAGAAAACTCATCCACTTGCTCTCCAACATTAAAACGTTTTCATCATGATCTCATTTCTTGTTCATCCACATTCACTTCGTTCCAAGTTCAATTAGTATTTCTACTTATTTCAAAACTAGTGTTCAGTGGATCAGCCATGGTTACTTGACCATTCCACGGTAAAAATTATCACAAAATTCTAACACTACATTTGCACAAATCAACTTTTCATCCTATTTACTCAGGTAACAAAAAGTTAACTATAAAACAGGAACGTGTAGTCTACCAGACGACTATGGGCTCACTGAAATGAACTGAGTGAATGAAACAAAATGGAACCATATCCAGCATTGACCTTGGCTGGCAGGGGGAAGGTATTGGTGGTGGGGGGTCGGTCACGTCATGCACCTGCCACCTGGACCGGTTTTTGTAGCTTGCGTCGTCTGAGAGACTACGCGTTACCATTCTAGGGTTAACCCATTGGCTACCAATGATGTATATTACTCATCTTCAGTTAACGTAGACATAATTACCGATGACAAACCCTGCTCGTCATGCTAAGTTCATAATTTTGGACTCGAAAGATATACAATTTATTTTGGCATTTGTCTATACATTATATCAATGGTTTGTTAAAATGTAACATGTTTGATTTTGAAGCTCTTAAAATCTATTATTGTTTCAAGTTTCATCAGTTAATTGTTTTGATTACTTGCTGTCTGAAATGACGTAGCTGTATAATGATATCATTTTTTAATAGCTTTGTGAAGACATATTCAATGAAAGTAAAAATGAAGTGAGTGATAGTAAACTTTGCTGATAAAATTTCAAATGTAAGTGGCAATAAAA
>NW_025787012.1:0-15199 GCF_021130785.1 Homalodisca vitripennis
TTTATGTATTTCCATAGAGTTAAAGCAAATCATAGAAGCCTAGTAATCAGATTATGTGTGGGACGAATCCTAAATACGAGTGTTTCATTTTACAGATTTATGTCAAAAAAGTAAAAGCAGTTGAAATCAGTGATAACTGATTAAGGTTAAGACTGGAAACATGAGTTGCTTTTGTTTCATACTCTATGCATCTCCTTTTAATGACATAGAATTCCTTTTTCTCTTCCTAATTAATCTATAATTTCTATAACTGCTCACACTATGTTTATAACAATTTCCATAACTGGACATGTTACCTGTTAGGTCTAAAATGGTCATTGAACTAACATTCTGTAGGCTAATAAAAATATAATATAACTAATATACAGTTATTAAAATAAAATTTTTGTATTTTAAAGGAAATAACCGTGTTTCATGTACTAGAATATTAATTATTGGAATCCACCAATCAATTGATTGTTGCAAAAACGGATTGACAAAGTCTTGTTTGCCATAAAAATAAATTATAAGGTACTAAAAAACATGTACAAAGCTTGTATTGTAATGTCAGAACAAAATATATTACTTTATTTCTTTTAACATAGCAATTTGGAATTGTAGTTATTGAGAAGATTGTGAATAATTTCTTCAGCTGTAAAATTTCGTAACTGCCTATCTTACGTGTAACCAAACACAAAACCACTTGAGTAAAGACGTATTTGGAATACAAATAGCTTTAGAACTGATTAAGGCTGATTAGCCAGTGCTTAGTTTTAGCAGGTTTTTTCAGGTCCTCTTATCAGGTGGAGGTAGGGCTCTTCACTTACATGTTTCCTTACACAAATGAACACAGTAATATGGTTACAGAACACAGTATAAACAGTGCATGTCCTATTCTGTGTTTAAAAATTCCTTCTTGTACAATTATAAAATATAATGGGGAAAATTGAGAAATTTACAAATTATTTTTAATGATCAAAAAGCACTATTTACACCAATAATAGTCACTATTTAGTTTCTAATTTTACTTATTTACTTAAACTAAATATACAAAAAATTACTTATAACTCAAATATTCCTGGAAATTTTTATATTACTCATCTTTATCATTTTGGATGTCAGTTACGGAAACAAATTTCAAAACATAATTTATTTGATGATGTAGTAAGTTAATTAAGTGATAATTTTTCTAAAAGCAGAACCAATTCAGTGTAACTTAATCTGTGGAACAATTACTGTGAATGGCCTTAGTTACAGAAATAGCCATTTTTATGGCATTGCTGAATAATCAAGACCCAACACACTGCAATAAAATGAAATGCAAAATTTTCTATAACCCTTACTCCATGTTCATGTAAAACAACTTCAAACACTGAACAACTCAAAATATTGTAGGATGGTGATTGTTTCGAGATTGTTCCCACCACCCCCATAAATAATACAAAGAACAAAATTGTCCCAGTGAATTTATATTAATAGCTTTAGTAATAATATAACCATGTTATTGAAATGGATTGTTTTATAAGATGAAAAATTTTCTATTTATACTCGTATTAAATTTTAATTTAAATGCAAAGGCATTTTTTAAGGGGATGGTACATTTTAAATATATACAAAAAGTACAAATAAACTTTTTCTTAACACATTTTATTTTGGATAATGATAAGCCCAAACATTTATATACATGTCAAACCATAATTTGCCGATCAAATATTAATGCAACTTTATCATAATCTAAACACAAAGCCTTATATGTATACTGTCATCATATAAGATTGCACGCCTGATTTACACAGTAAACCGAACACATGTAGCTCCTTCTGATGAAAAACAAATGGGCGGTAATATTTGGGGGGCTGTTAGGAGATTTAATCTAATTGTTTCCGAGCAAAAATGCTCTAATGAGATCTTTAGTTTGTTTTGTCACATATGGACTCGACATTGTCATGGCAGGAAAATGTTGTTTTTCAATGAAAAAATTTCTTAGGGAACATTTCTTGTTTTCAAGGAATTACTCTTTCTGATAATGACGAAATTTGTTTAAATGTTCTGTTCATTTTTGTCTTTATCCATCAACTTTCTGCAACCAATTTTGCAAGTGTATCATTCAGAGTTTTGTCCACTCCAATTTCTTATCATAGAAGCATTTTTCTGGCAATCTTAAAGTTCTTACCCACTAGAAAATGCCATTTTCATCATTCATAATGTTTGTCCATTGCACTTCACAATTCTGTCTGCGTGAATTGAAATTGCTTTCACTTCTTTAAGCAGCTAAGGAAACAAATAAGCAGCAGCATGTAGCTTCACATCTAGAGGTATTCCTTAGTTTCAAGAAGAAACGAACTGCAAAGGCCCTGGCATAAAGTATATGCTAAGACTCCAAATGGCTTGTGAATTTATGGCCATCAGACTGAAAACCTTCCAACTTTTTTAAGTTATTATACATACAACAAATTTTAATAATTATAATACAATTATGAATAAACTGTTAGTTTACTTAAATGCCAGTACAAATGATGAACGTAAAGTGAATTGCTTACAGTGATTTCATTGATATTGTATACACCATCTGTGAGTCACAGATATTTATTCAAGTTGTGGGTTTTTATATCATTCATAATTTTTATAACTATTCACTCTATGTGTTTCAGTTTTTCATTAGGTTCAAAACGCATGTAGAACCAATTAAAATATTTACACAATCAACTCGGATTAAGCTTTTTTAAGATGGCAAACAAAGACTATTTGGTAAATTGGTATTTCTGATACCGGTCCACGTAAGACTGAGGTTCTAAAATGTTCATAGTTGATCCTCACTTTTTAGGATACCAGCCAAACACTGAAGAATTAAGGAGAGAGTCTGTGTAAGAATTTACCTTATATTATGGGAGGCAAAAAAGAGAATCAGCATCAGAAGTATTCAAGTGTAAAAGCTTATAGAGGCCCATCGTGACGAAATTTCTCAGTGACTAAACATGATCTTTACATGCACATCTTTCATCTGTTACAGTTGTACATTAGGAGAGTCCCATTAATCCGACCTAATAATGGGACCCCTGAGCCCCTATTCGGATTATGTGATTGTTCTGGATTAGCCAGAGATTTTACAGAAAAAAAACATACGTTTTAAACTTGAGATGGGTCTAATTTTGTTATACGAGATTTATCAACATTGTTTTATTAATAACATGTTCTTCTTCTTGACTGTTGCCCAATTGTCAGTATCTTGACAATAAACGTGTTTGCGAAGGTACTAAGCACATTTACCGTATTTATTGTGAGAGTTTCTATTGTTCATCAATGTGAGCGTACTGGATTTATGTGTACGGTGTCCACAGCGTTCAATAGTTTGTACGAAACATAACTACGTGTCATCCAATAGACTCCTTTCAATGCGGAACAGAAGACACCTAACTGAAATTTTATGTCCTTTTTAACAATTAATATTGTACTCAATAATAATATCAGTACTGTAAAACGTTCCCAAACAATTTTTTGTTTGATTGATTTCACTTCTTAATACAGTAATTTAACTCATACTTAATCCTATAAGTTTCAATTTGGGTACTGTATTTTAACTTCATTATTTTATGTACTGGTACCGTACACCAATTTGTCTTAATAAAATACTGTATGTCCTTATTTAATTAAAGTATTTCTTTGTTTAATGTACGAAAATGATTCACGCCCATTTTCATTTTTATGTAATTAGTTTTCCTATAACTGTTCATTATTGTTATAAATAATTCCTCTCTTGACCTGTTTTCGGGATTAACCGAACCGTTCGGATTATTCAAACGTAGTGTGTGGGGGGGTGATCGGAATATAGTCGGTGGACTCCACTGTAATGGGACTGAAACTTTTCCTCATCCATACTTCTGTTTCGAGGGGCAATCCACATTTTAAAAGATCCTCTATACTGGGTTTAACAGACTTGGAATTCCCTCTGAGTCCAAGCTACTGCACAATGGGGCCTTCCAGGGATTCTACAGCAATTTCCGCAAACAGGTTTGTGCCATAACATACAGTGCAAGAGGACTGCAGACTAGCAGCCTCTCATCACCCGTCAACGGAAGCCATGGTAATCAGACAGCACAGCTCAGAGTTAGGTCCGGTCTCTACTTGCCTTCAAGCAAGAAGATGACTATTGTAAGTGTATTCAGTAGAGTACTGTATAGACTTTGGGCAACAGTAACTGAACTTGGAAACATTTCTAATACCGCAAGTTTATTATGTAAGTTAACAGGTGATAGGATATATACTGGCAGCGCTCAAGTTAACACACAAGACCGAGTCCCTATGACAACAGACACTCTCTGGTGGAAGAGATGAAACGACTGGCTATCGCTGCTCGGAAGGTTGGTCCAACAAATCCACCTGTCATGTTCTTTGATGGAACCTACCAGGTAAGCCATTTCATTTGTATGTTTGAGATTATTTATACAATGTAGTGTGTGATAATATTTCTTTTAATGAGATTTTGTACAAGTCTAATTAACTTGTCTTTTCCAACCTCTACCAGAATCAATCTGGATGCATATCAGGTATACAAACAAAAAGGACTAATTTTAAATTTTATTTTTGATCCTGTAAAAATTAAATTTTCTGTAGCTGATTTGTTGTGAGTTATTTATTGCATGATATGAGGTTAATATAACAGTATATAATTTGACAAACAATCTGTTAAATTTTTTGTCTTTTTAGATCAAATTAATCTTATGTTTACGTCCTTAAAGTGTTGTAATAATTTTTAAGTATATATCCCTATCCCACATTTTCATTAGTATTGATTATTGGATTTTAACCACATTAAAGTTGATTGTAGATATTGACTCTGTGAATAAATAAAAAATTTAAATTTTAAATGTTGTAAAAGATGTCTTGATTGGAAATTTTATTCAAATGGTAAATAAGATTTTAGCGAATTATTAAAATTTGAGAAGGATCTCCCAAAATTACTAGTTAATAAATCCATCAAAAGTTTATGAGAAATTACTAGTAAAATTTCAATATAATTTTTTACCATTTCAAGTATAATTTGGTTTTCATAACATTTTACTTGTGTAATGTAGAAAAGAGCTCCCTCCAACTGACAGTGTTTATTCTAACATGGATAATAAAAATTAAAACCTCAAATGTTGTTGATTAGATGTAAATATTTAGTAGTAGTTTTGTGAGATGGCCATAATCTATCCTGTACTGAAGATTCAACTGGTTTTGTCTTAGGGTACTAATTCAGTATGTACGACAGGCCTAACATGTGGTTATTTTCCATTGTAACTTATTAAGAAAAAATAATCCTTCAGCTACACATGCCATAACAGTGAATCATATGTCCATAAAGGTTAAAACGTATTGCCCTTAATGATTCTAGCACTGTTACTCGCTACATCAATCAAAATAATGTACATTATTATAAATCCAAGTATAAATCATATTGATTAAGTAAATTTTGTTTTTACTTGCAACAAGGTGTTGTTTTCTTTAAATATATTGTTAATTTATCCTTTGTATTGTCTGAGACACTAATGAAACGTTAATTAACGATAGCACAAATTTATATTCTTTTAATCTAGATTTGGACCCATAAGCCACTAACACATAAAAAATACATCTGGTAGTATTACATATATTGGACAGGAGTATGTGTACTGGAAGGAAAATTTCTCGTTGATGTTTATTGCCGTCGGTTAGTAATTGACTTACTGTTTGAGTATAATAACCCAGCCCATCTGCACTTCTTTTTTTTAACTGCTCTTTAAAAATCTGCAGGTTGTTTCAGAAAAACTGTTTTGTTTCATTAGGATTTTGAAATAGCATATATTAATGTAGTTATGTTTTGTGTAAGAGCCATAAAGAGAGCACCAATTCACAATTTTTCTTTAAAATATTTTTTCGTTGTAGATCATTTCTGTTGCAGGATGTGTATTTAGCCCATTTTTGTTCATTGACACTTTTAATGTGAATGTTATTAGAAGTTTGTAGAAAAGAAATTACAGTGTTATAGCATTTTTTTCAAATGGTTGGGAGAACACACTCCTACTTCTGATATTTTTGGTGTGCACCAACTCCGCCACCTTTGATA
This sequence comes from Homalodisca vitripennis, assembly GCF_021130785.1. NCBI lineage: Eukaryota > Metazoa > Arthropoda > Insecta > Hemiptera > Cicadellidae > Homalodisca > Homalodisca vitripennis. The sequence continues at coordinate 6,065 of NW_025787012.1, forward strand.
TTCATGTGCACATCTCTGATATTCGTTGTGACCATTCACTAAAAACATTTTTATAGGTGCAATGACTCCTCTAAGACTATCAAGAATCGAGATCTTTATTGACCATCTAAGTAATACAAAATTACAATAGGCCTTCGTCATGTTTCCAACAATAAAAATCATCACAGCTTGCTAATTTAAAGAATACATAAAATAACAATAACTAATAATAATAAATATAGATAATTTTTTTTGGTATAGTTTCACAGTATTATGTAACAATAACATATTATGTGGCAGTAAATTAACACACCAAACAATCGCAAATACTAATATAATACAATACCTACATTAACATAACAATTTTTAAAATCCCACACCAACCATTTAACTGTCCCACTAATGATTATATTCTAAAAGATTCCTCTTAATGGAGTAAAATGCACGAACTTTGACAGCCAAACTAGAAACCTGCCTCTTAAGATGAATTAAAATCTAATAATCTCCATGGTTTCATGCGGAGTTTGTTAAAAAAATTTTATTTGTAAATATTTATGGACTCTCTTTGCATATTTTTTCTAAGTCTAGGAATATGGCAAGGACTAAGTTGTTCTACATCAAGAATCAAAGAAATTTATTGCAACATAACATGCCCACAGTTTATACAACTAATACAATGTTTGTGTGAACAGGTTTGCTTGTTCAATAATACAATGACAATATTGGTAAAACACAGTTTGTTACAAGACATTTCATACATTAGAACAATGTAATTTGTCCAAAATTCACTAAAACTACACAGACGGCTGCAGATTGTCCCCTGCAAGAATTCAGAATATTATAATAAGGACCTTAATTAATTAGTAAGCTTTTCCAACATGATTTTTTTTAAAAACTGAACAGATGTTAGCTGCTTTACATGTAGAGGGTAATTTGTTGGTAAAATTTAAATTCCCATATAAATTTGGGAGAGCTTTCAAAATAAATGTTAATTTTGTGAGAGAGGAAATTGCAGATTGTCCTTTAAAACGGGTACCATATACTGATGTTCAATGATGAAATTATATTTTTCTGAATTCAGGCGATTATGAATAAAATATTTAAACAGCTTATAGATATTACAATGATGGAATGGTCAATATTTTCATATCTCTAAAAATAATATCTTTATCATGAATCCTCTCTGGTTCAAAAATAGCAACTGGTTTCTAAATTATATCTCTTTTTGAGCTTTAAAAACAGAGAAAATACCTGAACTAACAATCCCCGACTAGCTTGGGATCCCATATTTTGGTGGCCAATGGAAACAAAAGCAAGCATAATAAACTATGCGAGGCCTAGGTCTTAATATCAACCAGCTCTCTCAATGTGTACATTTTGGTAGCAAGCCTGAGCTCAGTTTTTTTATTTAGCAGTTCTATGTGTGGTCTCCAAGAAAGATTCTATATCAATAACTAGCCCCAAAAAACTTAGTGTGTATTTACATGTAATCAATCACTGAGTTCTTAAAATCCTATATATTAAAATTGGACATAAGGCCGTTATTTTTTACAGTCCTGAAATTTTACAATTTGTGTCTTATCACTGTTTAGATGCGAGCCCCATTAACAAAGTAAAGCCATTTTTCTAAGTCTATTAGGGAATTAAATTTATTTCCTAAATTTTACAATCTTGCTCCCCTGTTACAATTTACCAGAGATGTTTGTGTCCATCCAGCATACAAAAATCAGTAGTCATTTCTAAATATTATGTGACATGTCATCTTCATAAAGATAATGAACAACAAAGGGCCCAGAATGGACCCCTATGGTACACCAGCACATATATTTCACCCATGATGATTATACTTTTTTTTATGCCATTATGGTTGATTAGCGTTTCCTTTTTGCTTTCTAACACATGAAGAAAGAGATTGAAAACCATCGCTAAAGAGTTGCCCAAAATCCCATAAAATTTTAGTTTACTTAACAAGTAAAGGAATGAATTTACACAGTCAAAGGCCTTGGAGAGGTCACAGAATACACCCAGCAGTACTCTAGTGACCCATCCAAAGCCCCACCAGGTATCTGCTTCACAAACCATATTAGAGGCACCTCAACTGATACTATGGGCCAGAGCGAAAACCATACTGACTTTTACACAGAAAACTAATTACTCTCTAGGTAGTTACATAAAACTAGTTTTGTGTGCTTATTTTTTCAAAGACTTTTGGAGATACTGGATAGGATGGAGAACTGGTCCCTGTAAATTGTTTTTGGATCCTGTTTTTTCCACTCTTTTTTTTTTAAAAACTAGGTTTTACATCTGCAGATTATTTCAGTTGGAATGGGAAACTTCAATCACTCAGACATGAATTGATTGGTATAACTAAATCAAAGCCAGAGGATGTGAGATTGTACATTGCAGTAGCGTTTGAGCACTCCCCACTGGGATCTTCATCCCATGCTACAGAACTTCGTGTCCTCTCAGACTCAGTTATGACACTACAATAATAAACCTCTTGAGCACTAACACACACTTAAATAACAAATGAGGCCTTGTTTATTACAAGAAACGTTACTTAGTAAGCTGAACAAGCTGAAATTGATCTGTGGTTTGGCGACCAATATTCGTTAGTTATATTTACAAACATTGTATTGAAAATAATGTGGCAATTTGCTTAGCATCTGTAATAACATTTCATCATTGTACCCTTGAGATTCATGCAGTCAGATTTTTAAATTGTATTCAATGACCTAGATTTCAGTTTTTAATCACATTCCATCAACAGCTTTTGCTTTTTATTTTCAGAATTCCTTTGAATATAATTTTACAATTATATATCCGTTCTTTTAGGCTGCAGGCACAAACTTTTTTAAAAAATATGTTTTATAATCTTTTTACATAATTTTTTCTTAAAATTTTACATCATTAGGGCTATATTTTGCCATTTTTGTGAAGAGCCCTTTTTTTCTTACTTGACACAATTATCCCATTCGTAACCCATTTCTTATTTTTTAAATGCACTTTGGGAACCACATTTAAATTTGACTAGATTGGTATAAGGAAAAGAAACATTCAAAACATGTTTTAAAACTATCGAGAAATGCCTTATTAAAATTCTTCTTGTGCTGAGTGCTTATAACTCACAAAATTTCCATGAACTCTTACTAACAGAGCCTACCATACAAGTCCATATTCTGAGTTGAAAAAATTCTTTTTCTTGTCGAAAAGTGTTGTGCTGACAAGGTCATTTCTGTATTCAATAGACATCAACAAAGACCTATGATCAGACAATCCTAGTTCAATATGTTAACAACTTAACTTACTTCATTAACTCTCCTTATTAGTGGTAATGTTTATCTATACAAGAATCTCAGAATTCTTTTCGGTCACTTCTGGTTGGCATTTTAAAATTATTTACAGAACCATATGCAGACAATAAATTAATAAACGCTATTTCTTATATTGTAAATTTCTACAGGACTACCAAAGTGTTCAATATTGAAGTCTGACATAATATTAGATCTTCTTTTCCTTTTAAGAATTCCTTTTTAAGTGCCCTAAATAGCTTCTCAAGTTCAAGAGAAACTGATGCCACATTGGAAAATATTTTGTAATTGTGGTAAATGGAAATTAATTATTAAATTCTCATGACAGGATCCAGAAACTTCAATGCAACAGCTCTGCCAGAAAACAAAATCTTCTTTTAGAGAGATCAACAGAATTCATGCCCAAATAGCATGTGAAGTTGCAATGCCTTATTCCTAACTAAAATAACAAGAACCTCCCCTGATACCACTCTCTCTAATATAATGAGAAAGCCAATTCAAAACATTCCAAAGAATTTAAATTTTGATATTTGAGTTTGTGTAAGAAGACCCAAATGTTCGTTGAGACGTAATTATTCTTAGCAGGAAATTTATTTACAAATAATTTGTAATATCTAGTTATTTTAGCCAAAGAAATTAAGACCCTGTAACATTATATATCGCATAATCCTAATAGTTTTGTTTCACAAAAGTTATTCTCTAAAATTTCTAAAAAAACAATATAGTTTTTTCGTAACCATGCAGCATTATAAATTTTTGTCTAAAGCCTGCCACTGATAATGTACATACATTTCCGTTAAATATTGTTTTTTCCCTTGTACACATAGTTACAATCCTCCCGACTTATGTTATATAACAATTGTTATTTGTCCACTTTTGTATTAAAGGCGAGGGCGCAAACACTTGAGTTTAGAAAGTGTAGGTTTCCTTGGTTATTGTGCTGACCACATAGAGAATCTTCCTAAAGATGCCCTCTTTCCCTCCTCTTTCCTTCCCACATCTAGTAGCTCTGAGCTTGATGTAAGGTCCGTGACACCAAGCCACGCATATGGTAGAGTTGAATGGTCTCATTGTGCAGCCTACTGTGATCTGTGTTTGCTGTGATCTTCTACTCGTGCTGAAGAGTGGGCAGTAATCCTGTCATCTGGTCATTGGTCCTGTGCTTCTTGGAGCCAAGGGCAGTTCCGGTTTCAGTTTATATTGATCAGTGCCTCACAGATTCTCTTTGCAAGACCAATCCCTTTTCCCATTTGATTCAAATGTCCTTCCATGCACTTTGTTGTGGAAAAGTCTAATCTGCTTTACTAATCTTGACCAGAGAAAACATTAGGAAATTTTTTACCTTAAATTCTCAAGTGCGTTATAATTTGATTTTTATGACTTCTTATTTATTAAACAAACAGGACCATCCCTTTAAAAATCATGCCTAAAAGGGTAAATCTAGTAGTATTATTCTGGTAATCGACTGTATTGTTTTTACAATGTATTCGCAAATTGGACCGAGTGCCTCCTGCTTACATTTCTTGTTTGATAACTATGGTATACCATTAAAACAGAGGAAGTCTATTAATGATTCTCTTTTACATAAATTAAATTTTGAAAAATGAAAATGCAGGTAAAGTCATTATATTATGAGTAGAAAAATAAGCCTTTACAACTACTTCCCTAAACCCTTAAACCAAAAAGGATTCTTATTGCCTTTTTTTTGCCCGATAAAAAAAACTCTTTCCCGCACCAAGGTACTACCTCCCCACAAAATATTTGAATACAATAAATGAGTCTATGAAAAAAAACTAAAATATGACATTTTTCCTCAACTCTTTGCTTACACAGGTCTTTAACTTTCTCAATAAAAAAACAAACACGTGCCAATTTTGAGATTAAGTTTGTTTGTATGATCCTCCCATAAAAGCTTCTGATGCAATAGTGACATCCTAAGAGAGTTTTTATTGGCTTTGTCATTTTAACTATCTATCTGCATTTGTCTTAAAGTAAACCACTATATGTTTCCGTTTTACTTTCATTTATTTTAAGATAGTTTAAGAATCAAACCATACATTGGCTGTGTTAATTACTCTATTAGTTTTATTGATTGAGCACTTTATTTAAAACAATATTCCATTTACTAAGATAGAGGTGTCGTCTGCGTACAGTAAATGGTATCACAAATCCTAAAAATTTAATAGGCAAGTCCATTAGTATATTAGTACAAATAGCAAAGGACCTAGGACAGTAACCCTGTGGAACTTCCAGCAAGAACCTCCTTAGCAGATGAAATCTTGATTTCCAACCGATACCATGTGCAATCTGCCACACTGATACGTCTTGAAAAAATTGTAATTGCTCGTTAATTTATTCCCGTAATATTCAAGCTTTTTCAAAAGAACACACCAATGAGAAATTCTATCCGAAGGCCTTGCTTAGGTCTAAAAGGGGTCATTCCCCTACAAAGTTCAATGAATCCTCAACAGCTCCTTAAAAATTCTTTGTCACACAAGCAAAAATCTAGGCCTTAACTGTAGAGATATCCTGGACGAAAAAAACCAATCACTGGCTGACATGAAAGAATTTGATTATTTATCAAAATAATCTAATAATTTGTTTTTTTAACGCAAGTTTCTACAATTTTTTGAAAATACTGATACAATATTGTTATGGTCCTAGTAGTTATCAATACACCATTCTATCACCCCTTCTTAAATCAGAGTTATACTTTTGGATGTTTTTTAAGCAGTTTGGAAAGACAGAAAAGCTGATAACGACAGACAAAGATTAACTATATACGACTAAACGGGTTTTAATTATGAATGGAGACATCTGTTTCACAATTTTTTGTTTGAAAATCCAAAAATATCCTCACATTTTGACATCCTTCAGAAGAATTTACAATGTCACATATTTTCTCCCCTCATTACCACACTTTTCCAACAGAACTTTACCGGAGGACGTTTAGCACTGTGTTAAAAACACTTCATGACAACCTATTACTACTATTAACATATTTAAGCAGATATTTGAATAAATATGTATTTATTAATATTATGGTATTTTCCTAGATGTTTAAAGTTTACAAAAGGTGGTATCAAATTTATAAGAACCAGTAAAATTGAAAAGCTATTCAAACCTTAGGTCCTTAGCTTTTCATACCAATTATGTCTAAGATTGTTGGTATGTGTAATAGAAAAAAGATTGTGTTCCCTACTTTTTAGATAGTTTAGTCTTTTTTTTCCAATGCACATTTTAGTTTTCTCATGGCAAAAAAATCAATAATTTAATGCAGTTTAAATATTATTCTTGATACTTAAAACAACTTAATTTTAGACTCTTCCATCCTAAGTAAAGCTTTTGATATAATTTCTCATTAAGTATTAAGCTAAATAAGCTCTCAATGAATGGGTATATCTGGTGTTTGGAGCTACATCTTCTTAGCTTTTAATTAGAAAATCTTAACAACAAGTTTTGAGACAAGAGGTCAGGTTGTCTGAGCTGCAGTGGATATGATGAGGGGCGTGCCACAGGGCTCAGTTCTTAAGCCACTCTTCTTCACACAATCATGATAAACGATTTGTCTTTTTCCAACATCGCCGTCAAGGAATTATTCTTTATGCTGATAATAACCCTCTATTTTTGTTGATGATTCCTCACTTAATTTTGTCAAAATAGATATGGGAAGATAGTTATTAATCTTATAGCTAAACCTGGTTTTCTACTAATTAGTTTAATAATTAATGGGTATATAAAAACCGAAAATATTATTTTTTACTTTGAAGAAACTTCTTCAAGTTTCTTTTACTAAGGACAAAACTGTAAAACTTTTAAGGAAATAAACCTAATAATGTCAAAACAAAACTGTTACAGTGATAAATTTAATAATTGTTTCAAGACCCCTGCTACCTGTCCTTTTAAAACTAAAACTTAATGTTTCACGACGATTTTTATTAACTTATGGGATATATTGCTTTTTTTATTTTTCATACACGCAACATATTGGTGTAATGTTCTGGGGGAAACAGTCCATCGTGGAGTGTATGAATGTCTGCTTGCATCAAAAAGAACTATTAATTTATGCTGGTATTGAGCCAAACTGAGAGCTTTAGGCTATATTTTGTCAAATTTAAAAATTTTGTCTGTTTGTGCATTTGTTCATCTTAAATAAGTTTGCTATTTGCTAAATATACATTTTCATAATGCCACATACCTATCATTGTCACCATTGTAGATTTTCTGATTATTTTAAAACTTAACCATACACCAAAACTTCAAAAGCAATGTTTAAAGAGCAATAGGTATGGATCAAAATAAGAAATGTTTAATGCTTTACCTTTATATCTATAAAAGGTAAATACTGTCCCTGAGTTCAAGAACAAGATTAATTCATTTTTTTATCCTGACTGCACCCCTTAATTATATTTGAGGGATTCTATTGAGAAATTCTATATGCATGTAGGGAATATTATCGGTTATTTTTCATATCTTATGTTTACTCTATTAACAACACCTATTGCTTTTTTTTAGCTGAATGGTTAATAAACAATTTGATATGAAAAACATTTTTACCCATTTTTATGCTTATTATCGCCATTTTTTCATTGTATATCACATGTAAAACTCATCTTCAACCATCTCAGAGGGGCCGTCAAGGGGCGGAGATGCGGTGGGAATTCTCAGATGATTGGCTTCTTAAGCATATCAATCTCAAAATAGACAAACTAGTAAACTTGAGTATTTTTGTTAGAAACAAACCTTTTTATAGCTTTTAAAGAAAGTAACAGAAAAAAGTAGCTGTTTGCTTTTTTGCTTTTATTGGCAGGATACTGGGCCACAAAATTAGCAATTTCCTCTCAGCAAACCAAATATTATACAATTCACGAATAAGTTTTTTTTACAATCATTAAAATTACATTGAGTATTAATAATTTTGTTAGATTGCATAATGGTAAAGCATATTTTAGTAAACCTTAACCAAATATTACTTTCTTAAGTCATGTGATGCCATGTCATGTACACTATGTGTAACAATCGAATAAAGATTTTTCTGAATTCTGATTCTACTTGATTAATAACAGATAATAATCCCACCAAATGGTTTGAACTCCTGTCTCCATATATTAATAACTTAGCAGTTACCGGGCATCTTCCACATGCAAATTTCGTAGGCTTTACATGTGAAATGGGCACTTCTGGTTCAATTAGAATTATATTTACCAACACTATTAATTGCTGGTGCCTTATTTCCTTAAACGTGAAATTAATATACGACACATACTCAAGGTCTGAGAAGCCTACTATCTGCTAAAAGAGAACTAAAATGGATTTTATAACAGATTTGAAAATTTACTGTAAAAGTTTTGAACATATGCATTACATTACTGACCAAGGACTGCATACTTAAGTGAATTGCTAAAATGTACAATTAAAAGAGTATATTATTAGTAAAAGTTTTCAAAATTTCTTATCTTTGCTCCAACGGTGGTTGCAGAAAAGGGTTGAGATAAGAAGTGTTTGTTACTCAACAAGCTTAATGTAGCTTTCCAAGACTATAAACAGTAAAATTAAAAAATAGTGGTTAAATTACTTAAAAATAAATATTTGCTCTGATGAAACAAAGTTTATATAGAAACAGTTAAATTACATTTTATCAGGACTCTTTCAATTAGTATTTGTTTGCTGTAATTTCAACTTTAGATTACCAAGGAATGGAAATTGTCACAACTTTACAGATCAGTGGGGCATAAGGGCCCTGGAGAAACTTTCAAATTAAGAATAGGTCCTATAATCTTGACTCAGGGACCACTAAAAATGTCCATTGTAAAAATTTCAGTACAATCGGTCGCAGTAGTTTTTA